>NW_005274372.1:0-391 GCF_000412655.1 Myotis brandtii | reverse complement strand
GTGAACTTCACTATTGCAGGTGATAGACGATGGAAAGCAACCCTCAGGTGATCGATGGTCTATGGCCATTTGCATATTTATAACATCATTCGAAGGCCATACAAAAGTGTCCACTTAAAAAAAATATTAGCCTGCCAGCACCATTTACAAGAGCTAAGATCAGGAGACGAGCCCAGGTGCCCATCCCTAGACGGGTGGATAAAAAAGCTGTGGGACATGTATACCGTGGAATACTATGCAGCCCTGAAAAAGGTAGGATCTCTCACCCTTTGGGACCACATGGAGGGACCTGGAGGGCATGATGCTGAGCGAAATTAGCCAGTCGGAGAGAGACGCGTACCCCATGATTTCACTCCTACGTGGAAGCTAATGAACCAAATAAACTGATGAG
>NW_005274371.1:0-391 GCF_000412655.1 Myotis brandtii | reverse complement strand
TTGATGCTCAACCACTGAGCTACACCAGCCGGGCAAATCATGTGTAATTTAGATGGAGGCACCTAAAGAAATGGACATGCTTTTAAAAAGTTACGCAGTAGGCAGATGTAACTGTCAACATGCTATGTGTCTTATAATTTCATTAGAATTTTTATTTTACAAATGCTTATTTTCAAATGCTCAAAGCAGTTATGTGGAAATGGCTGATGAAGGGTAGATATCTCCTCTAGAACTTGTGTTCAACTCTTACTATTACATTCCAGATGACTATGAAGTGTAGCACATTCTTGGGCTAGCAGTAGCTTTGCTAGCACTGTAGTTGAGAGGAAATAGGGATTTTTATGTGGTTTGTTGTTATTCTTAGAAGGTGGCTGCCAAATGTTTTATCTTC
>NW_005274370.1:0-391 GCF_000412655.1 Myotis brandtii | reverse complement strand
GTAAGGAGCTTGGACCTTATTCTGAAGTGAGAAGCCATACTGGGAGGGAGTGGCGAGATGGAACCTGTGTCTATGCCCTTCTTTGTGGGAGGACCTTAAAGGGGCTGGCTGGGCCGACTGAAGGCAGGGCCTCCTCCCAGTGTCGGTGGAGAACTGGAGAGACAGGGCTGTTGGTGGGGGAGAGAGGGACAGAGTGGAAGTCTGGTTAGCTCAGGGCTCTACACTGCCCATACTTCTGTCTCCACAGCTCTCATTGTTCATCCAGGAGCTATTGAGCTTTATGTTGTCAAGTTTTCCATGAAAATGTGTCCTATTGCTGTACCTTCAATATGGGCTTTTGCACCTGGCAAAGTAGCTTGGACTCGGTAGGTGTTCATTAGACATGTGTTGA
>NW_005274369.1:0-391 GCF_000412655.1 Myotis brandtii | reverse complement strand
GTATCTATTTTTGTTCATGAGTTTATAATGGTCTTAAGGAAGAGAATGAAACATAAAATAGAGGATAATAATTATCTCTTGGAAAAAATGAAAAGGTTGAGTTAGGGAAAAAGCATATTGTGTAGATGACATAGAACTGGGACTGTTCTAGATATTAAATTGAATAATAGGTTTACAGATATACATGTTTTGTAATTTATAATATAACTACTCATACTAAAACATTCACAAACAAGAATGAATACCAGAGGGCTCAGAGCTTTGTTTTTTTTAGACTTTTTTTATAATAAAACATGACCAATAATAATATCAGGGAAGAGTTTCTCTAGTATTGACATTTGCATTTTATTTTTTAAAAATATATATTTTTATTGACTTCGGAGAGGAAGGG
>NW_005274368.1:0-391 GCF_000412655.1 Myotis brandtii | reverse complement strand
TGCTTTTGGATTAAAACTGAAACACCAGCTCTGCCAGGGTGCTGAGCCTGCCGGATTTTGGACTGGAACAACACCATTGGCTCTCACAGGTCTCCCACTGGCTGACTGCAGATTTTGGCATTTCCCAGCCTCCATAATCTGGTAAGCCAATTTCTTATAATAAACCAAACATGCACAGACTATTCCGTTTCTTTGGAGAACTCTAATACACCTTCCGTAGTATAGGTGGGCCTCATCCAATCAGTTGAAGGCCTCAAGAGCAAAGACTGAGATTTTTCCAAAGAAGGAATTTTGTCTCAAAACTGCAACATATAAAAACCCTGCTTAAGTTTCCATCCTGCTGCCAACCACCTGCCCTGTGGATTTCAAATGTGCCAACCTCCAAGATATA
>NW_005274367.1:0-391 GCF_000412655.1 Myotis brandtii | reverse complement strand
AAACCAGCCAGGCCTCTCTGACTATAAAGTCCTATTCGTTCTATCAGCCTCTCTGGGACTTGTTTTCATTCCCTACTGAACAAAGAGGCTACACAGGACCAGGGTTCCCTAAACTTAGTTCAGATCTGCCTTCATGATTTTTGTCATACCCACCTCTTATCTCTACTATAATTTTTGTAAAAATTTTCCTTAAGCTATCTCACTTTTTATTGTGACAAAGCACACATGACATAATTTACCATTTTAACCATGTTAAGTGTATAGTTCAGCGCATTAACTATATTCACATTGATGTGCAACACATTTTAATTTTCAGTTGGATATATTAAAAAAGACAAGCATGCTGTCACTCTCATGAATGGAAACCAGCATTCCTTTCCATAAACAGAAG
>NW_005274366.1:0-391 GCF_000412655.1 Myotis brandtii | reverse complement strand
GGCCCGACCTTCTGAGGGCCTGACCTGGGAACAGCCCCAACAGGAGGCTGGAGGCTGGGCTCCGCTCACAGGCGATCAGGCCGCTGCCCAGCAAGGCCACTCATTTCTCCCTTTTACCCCCAAATCGTCTGAGCCCTGTGTCCTGACCCTCTCCTAGGAAACAGACCGCTACCCCAGCCCCAGCCAGAGGGGAGAGAAGGAGCCCTGGACAAGGAAGTCTGGGGCTGCTGCTTGCAAGCTGTGTGTCCCTAGGTGAGTCACTTAACTTCTCTGTGCTCATCAACTGTAGCTTCAATAATACCTCATGACAAACCAGCCCAAACTCAGCGACCTCCAACATCCATTCTCTCACTCTCAGGTCTGCAGGCTGACTTGCAGGGGTGTGTGTGTG
>NW_005274365.1:0-391 GCF_000412655.1 Myotis brandtii | reverse complement strand
TACTTCTTGCATGAATTTTGGGACACCCTTTACTAGTAAATCCTGTTGTTCAAGCTTCAGGTCAATATCATTGCCAAGATTTGAGCAGTTCCTCCATGGAAGCTCAAGGATGAAAGGTTCAGGGAAATATACAGGGAGCACAGTTAGGTTTATCATCCATAGCTTTTGATAATAATACAACTTCATGTTCTGAGATATAACATGTTTTATTAAACCATTTTGAACCCACCTACCTAAGTTATCTCTCAGCTAGACATACGTTTAAAGCCAAGATAAACATTAGTTGTGCCCTTTGTATTTCAGTCTTATTCTTTAAGATGCTGTGAGATGACAAGTCATTTAGAAACATAAATAAATGCCATTTGAAAATCTTAATTCTTTTCACTCTTCT
>NW_005274364.1:0-391 GCF_000412655.1 Myotis brandtii | reverse complement strand
TCAATTACTATGTTTGTCTATTATTAGATAGGATGATGACATATAATCTTATGGTAAAATAAGTTTGACAACCTTCTCAGGTTTGAATTTTAAGAAACTTTTTTTTTTTTTACCTAGAATTGGTTTTAGGTCATTCCAATAGGCCCTGGAGTGCCTCAAGGATTTGTTTTCTCTCTTTATAAAGGAAAGTTTTATACTTACGGTACATGGGAAGATTTGTCAAATAAAAATTAATAACTATATTTTATTTACATATGCATAGTATAAAAGTGGATTCCAATATGCTTTCATTTATAATTCTGTTATTTGAGAATATTGTATTTTGCATAAAGGACAAGATTCCAAGTCATTTGCATTATAATCAAATCCATAACTGTGTCATTTTAAATTT
>NW_005274363.1:0-391 GCF_000412655.1 Myotis brandtii | reverse complement strand
CTGCACCCCAGCCTGACACCCCCCCACCCCCTGAGGGACAGCCCTGACGCCTGGTCACCACAAGCCGAAGGACACTCACCGATGGCTCTCTCGATTTTGCCCAGAACCTGGTTGTTCGGAATGGCCCGTCCGCTCTCGTAGTCCGCGATGACCTGTGGCTTTTCGTTGATTTTCTAAAGAGAAAATGTGTTTTGTACACGTCAGTTTGATAAGAAAATGCTGCAGAACTAGGACACATGTGGATGGGCCCGGGCACCACCTTCTGCGACAGCAAGGGGCCCAGAGCCTTGGCGGAGCAGCTCCCAGATGCCCGGGGTCACCCGCGAGAGAGTTCCCGGGGCCTCCTCACGTGGCTCCCCCAGAGGCCCGTGGGGGCCGGTGCAGCCTCCTG
>NW_005274362.1:0-391 GCF_000412655.1 Myotis brandtii | reverse complement strand
ACGCTCAACGCAGGAGCTGCCCCCTGGTGGTCAGGGCTCTCCCGCAGCCCCCAACCTCCCATGGTGCCCACCCTTGCATGAATTCATGCCCCGGGCCTCTAGTATCATAATATAATATCTATAAAGTAATAATTAAATAAAAATACCAAATACATCAATAAATAGAACAGCGCTGGGATGAACACAGGGGCGCCTACATCCCTTCCCGCCTGGCTTTGGGGGGCATCGGTCTCACCGGTCGGCTTCCATCTCCAGGAAAATGGCACCAGGGTGTCAGCTGCCAGTCCCGCGGCGACCACTGCCACCACCCTCTGCGGCACGGGTTCGACTACTTCTACGGGATGCCCTTCACGCTGGTCGACGACTGCCTCCCGGGCCGGCCCCCCGAGGT
>NW_005274361.1:0-391 GCF_000412655.1 Myotis brandtii | reverse complement strand
GCCCAGGACTATCCCTCACATTTCAACATATCATTTCTGGTTTCACAACTGTAGTATAATAATTCAGTGACTTTGCTAAAATGGATGCCCACTGCCTAGAATTCTTCCTACTATCCACTTCACTTCCTAGAAATTGCCAAGATTGGGAACAGAGTGTTCCAGGTGGAGGGGTAGAATAAGGAGACTGAAGGACAGAGGTGACATTATTCAAGTTCAAGAGAGGATGCCTGTGTGAGGATAGGCCCCACATAATCAAGATTGCAGAGGCTTAGCTCACAGCATACCTTATATGCAGCAGAGCACTGAGACCTGACTGAACCCCTTGGATCATACATGGTCCATGGAAGTGCAATTCTAAGGCCTCTGTTACCTGCCTATACTTCCTTTCTCC
>NW_005274360.1:0-391 GCF_000412655.1 Myotis brandtii | reverse complement strand
CTCAGGATGCAGGTGGATTCTCCAGGGGAAGCAGGACAAGTGTTGGGACACGTCCCCAGGGACCAGGTTCTCAGACTCAAGGGAACAGGTACCCAACAGGGCTTCCTGCTTCAATGTGGGGAACACGGAGAGGTGGGAGCTTCCAGGCTCACAAAGAGGCAGCGCCTGCAGGGTCCCACCTTACGCCTCCTTATGCAACCATGTCAGTGAGAGGCAAGAAGCTAACTGCCCTCAAAGGGCTCATCCTGGGGCAGAGTGAGGGGCTGATCATCCTCAGGTGAGGTTTGGGTTCTAGACTCCGTGTTCCCCGCTCAGCACTGCTTGGAGGATGGGGAAGTCGCTCTCAGTGAGGAAACAGGAATCCCTACAATGTTTTCCTTGTCAACCCAGA
>NW_005274359.1:0-391 GCF_000412655.1 Myotis brandtii | reverse complement strand
GCTGTCACCCGCCCCCCCAGCCAGCCCCGCCCCCACCCAGAACAGCTGGTGGCGGCCCTGGCCTGTCGCCCACAGGTCAGGAGGAGACCTGGTCCAGGTCTTGCCCACCCCAGGCAGAAGGGGGTCCCTGAGAGTCAGGGCGCCCAGGCTTCTGTGGGGACTTCTTCCCCACGCCCTGCGCTCAGCCCTCCTTGGTAGCATGCTGCCCCCCCAACCCCGGCTCCCTCCGGCCCGGATGCCCACCGCCGCCCCCGAGCAACACCTGGCTGTGCAGAGGGCACGCCTCCAAGGGGGGGGCACCTCCAAGGGGGGGACGCCTCTAAGGGGGGAACATCCCTAAGGGGGGACACAAGCTCCTGGCTGCCGTGGGGCCTGGGGCCTGTCCGGGAAC
>NW_005274358.1:0-391 GCF_000412655.1 Myotis brandtii | reverse complement strand
GGAGCAGGGCTGTGGCTTTCAGAGGGCGTAAGATGACACTTCGGTCCCTCTCCCGGAGAAGCAGCGCACACCAGCCACTGCTAGACTGTCCCCGGCTTCCCCTGGCCCCCCTCGGAGAGCCTGTGGCCTCAGTCCTCATACTCCACCTGAACTAAGGTGTCACAAGGGACGGCCAGTTATTTGATGACTTTGACTAAAAATGTCATCAAAACAAAATTCACTGTCATTCAGATTTATTTTTAAATAATACATGAAATACTTTGCCAGGGAGGTTGAACCGCATATAAAATAAATAACCAATTAGCTGTCCCATCACGGAGGGGGACACTAGTAAGATACTTGTTTCTTCTCCTTTTCTGTGCCTCTGGGTATTTTTAATGCATGCTAATGA
>NW_005274357.1:0-391 GCF_000412655.1 Myotis brandtii | reverse complement strand
GGCTACCACGGCCACGCTCATACATTCCAGACCCAGACCCCGAGGGCAACGGCTGGCTTTGCAGTTTCCTTATCAATAGCTTAGAGCATTTTAATTTTAAAATTTCAGGCCACCCTCCCCTCTGGGCTGGGGGCTGGCGGGCCCCTTCCTCTGCCCCACCCCCTTTACCAGGTGGTCGTGTCCCCCCGTGTGGGTAGGGGTCTCACCTTAATCCCTGGGGTCCCGCCCACCAGTGGAGACAAATCAGTCACACTGACCCTTCTCCCCCGGGACTGGGAGAGGGGCAGCGATCATGTGCGAAGTGTGGGTGCGTCCACCCAGCTTCCCCCTGGACCACACAAGCCCGGGAAGCGATGATGGCGAAGATGATGATGATGGTGGCGACAAAGAT
>NW_005274356.1:0-391 GCF_000412655.1 Myotis brandtii | reverse complement strand
CATTTTGGACAGTTCTCTCTGGGACTTCCATCAGCAGCAGAATTGGCAAACTCAGATGTCTCCAACTTTGTCCTCCAAAGGGGCTCCCCAGCCACAACGTCAGGGCTCCTTTCATGGCCCAGATGCAAGAGCTGGGTGGAGGCCCTTCCCTCCTTCTCCCCTTTTCTGTCTTCATCTCTCACATCCCTTCCTACTCTTCCCTCTACTTTCCATCTAGCCATGCTGTTTGTGAAGCAGCTTCCTACTTTGCAAACAGACTTAGCTGGTATATTTTTATTTTGGAGAAAACATTTGCAGAGACGTAAATAAAATCTGTAAAATGGCATTGCTTTAATAATTGCATGCTGTAAGTATTATGTAATTGTTGAAATAGAGGTCACATCACTCTGAT
>NW_005274355.1:0-391 GCF_000412655.1 Myotis brandtii | reverse complement strand
GGTCCGCCCTCCCGGCTGCCCAGGCCGGGGATGGTCAGTGGGTCAGATAGTTCCTTGACAATCATTTTCTAGCTCCATCAACATGTCTGATAGCAGTTTCTATTCTATTTCTTACTAAAACCCATATTCTCTCTGTCTGTGGAGTTGTAGGCCTGTGGTCTCCGAATTGGAGCCGCTGCCAGACGTCTACAGAGCACCGTCCCAGTCCCAGGAGGGTCGAGGGTGGGCGGAGGGGGGCCGCTCAGGCCCAGGGCTGCGTCCTCACTGACCAGGAACATAGAGCCTCTGACGGGCCTGGGGGAGGCTGACATGGACACAGGGTGTCTAGTTATACAAGATGGGATCCCTGCTCTTGGGGTTCACTGAGGAAGGCTGAACCAGACCTGGCACC
>NW_005274354.1:0-391 GCF_000412655.1 Myotis brandtii | reverse complement strand
CAAACAAGATTTCCATTTTTTTCTTGAATTCTGGGAAAAAGATCATTTGTTCCAGCAGATTGTCATGTGATCTCAGAACATTCACCCTATTTTTATCTCCAAAGTTCTGTCCAGTTTTCTAAAAAATGACCATCTCATTTGGTTGTAAGCTCAGTTTAAATTTTTTAAGTTGTACTTGATCAAGAACTGAGGCTTGAAGTCGCTAGTAGATGAGCTTGTCAGTCAGAATAGAGAATTGAGAATAGACCCACATTCTATGGCTGGGAGGTTCTGGCTCCTTCATTTTACGAGTGAGGAGATGGGGCTGCTGATGCTGACCCGGCCGAGGCCACACAGCCGGACTGGGTTTGTCCCTACGTGTCACGTGTCCTTTGATCCAGTAGCTCTGAGT
>NW_005274353.1:0-391 GCF_000412655.1 Myotis brandtii | reverse complement strand
CCCCTGCTCCTGTGTAGACAGGGAACGTTCTTTGACTAGAACCCACTAATCCATAGCTAACCCTGGCCTTCGGCTCCTTCTCTGAGATATTGGCTTTATGCACTGACACGTCATTCCTTTATCATAAGAAATAACTTGTAGCTTTTGCTTCCTGATACTAAACAACTGGTGGCCAGTAGCATCTTTTCATTTTGAAATGTCTAAGTCCCTTTTAGTCCAAGCTTGTACAAATCCTCTAATAATTTTGTATTAAGTTAATGTATCAAATTAAAGTTCATTTTATTAGACAAAAGCCTTTCTTGCAAAGTCTTCAAGACAGGCCCATCTCAACTTTGGGCTAAAAGCATGGTTCTACTGGACATTGCTCTTAATAGTCTTAGACATTTTTTTT
>NW_005274352.1:0-391 GCF_000412655.1 Myotis brandtii | reverse complement strand
TAATTACCATGTTTCTCTATTATTAGATAGGATTGGCCAGAACTTGGTCATGTGGCTACACTTGGCTACAGTGAAGATGGGAAATGTAGTCTTCATTCTAGGTGACTGTGAACCAATCTAAAAATTCCAAAACCAAGGAAGAAGTGGGCAAGCAGTTAACAGTGCCAGATGATGCAGAAAAGGCTAGACAGGTGAAGTTTAGAAAAAGGGTTAGGTGATTAGGAGGCCATTAGTAAATCCCAGACAGGGAAATGCTTCCCTGAGGCAGGTGGGAAGCGATGAAATTATCCCCATGTTTGGACATAGAGTGGTTCAGGAAGTTTGATCTAAGTCTCCTCAGGAAATTCGTGACTATCTTCCAGGCGTATGTATAGGTGCTGTGGGAAAGATG
>NW_005274351.1:0-391 GCF_000412655.1 Myotis brandtii | reverse complement strand
TATAAGAATCAGGAATATGCAAACTTTCCCTGTGTTTGTTACAGACCATATAATAGAAAACCTAAGAATCTATCATTTAATAATTATTAAACTCAATGAGAGTAGAGAAATTGTAGGAAAAGATGTCATGCTACCCAACGCATAGTAAATAAAAGACTGATAAAGTTTACTGCAACAAAATTAAAATATACATAGCAAGAAAAAAGGGAAACAGTGTTAAAAGAGAAGGACAATCTGGGTGAAATTATTTGCAATATGTATGTCAAAATATTTCTGTCCATAAGTAATTCAGCACATAGGTTAAACAACAACACAATAGAAAAATGACCAAAGGAAATATAGTTTGGAAAAGAGGAAAGACTCATATTCAGTGATCATATAAATCTGTTTT
>NW_005274350.1:0-391 GCF_000412655.1 Myotis brandtii | reverse complement strand
CCGGGAGGCAGAACATAAGCTATTGCTCAGGAATCATGAGGCCTGAGTCCGAGTCCCTGTCTCGTCATTAATGTACTTGTTTGGGCTCTGGTTTCTTCAGATAAGGGACTAGGTTAGAGGTAATGGCTCCTAATCATTTTCACTGTTAAGGGTCTCTTTCCAATTTGGAAGGCTTTCTACCATTTTCTATTAATTAATTATTAAGAAATCATTGATTAACCAGTAATTTATAAGATAAAGTACAAATAGAACCAAAAGAACAGTATAATTCCACCTTAACTATGATTTGTTTTTCACATACATGCTTATAGTTGCATTCATACTTAATATTTTACACTCATTAAAAATATACTATAGCCCGGCTGGTGTGGCTCAGTGGTTGAGCGTTGAC
>NW_005274349.1:0-391 GCF_000412655.1 Myotis brandtii | reverse complement strand
TTTTATCTCCTCTGCTGACTTATTAGCTATAACTGTTATTTCAGTGGTTGCTTTAGGGCTATAGTATCCATCTTTAACTTAACCCAGTTTACCTGCAAGTGACATTATTCCACTTCACACACTGTATTAGAGCCGTACAACAGTATGCTTTCACTTCTCCTTTGTGTTGTTGTCAGACATTGTATTTCCCACTTGATGTAAATTTTACAATTTAATTTATAAATGTTACTATTTCTTTTATAAACGGTCTATTACCTTTAAAGAGATTTAAATAATTTAAAAACCAATTTTATATGTACAGTTACTAGGCATATAGGACTTTAATATTTATATATAAAGACTATTATTTTTTAAAATTTATATACAAAATATATTTAAATATTATAAATAT
>NW_005274348.1:0-391 GCF_000412655.1 Myotis brandtii | reverse complement strand
AAGTGTTTGAAAAATATAAAATAATGTAATTAGTTCTATATAGTTAACTATGTGTACTTTTCCAAAATTGCTTTTGGTTTTTCCATATTATTTCCTATCACTTATCAAAATCATACAAAATTTCTTTAATAATTTAGTGCTTAATATTTTATATTTAAATTTTTACTCTAATGAATGTAAAATTTTATTTCAAAAATATATATTTTAATGGGTTAAGTTGTATTATCAACATTAAACACATGCAAAGTATTAAATTGATTAACATTCTCAAAATATATCTATTTTTATTCTAGAGCTAATTCCAGCTTAAAGTTACAATGATACACTACATTTAGAATTTAACGTTTCATATATAAAAAACACTTAATGTATGATTTATAGCTATGAGTAA
>NW_005274347.1:0-391 GCF_000412655.1 Myotis brandtii | reverse complement strand
TATGAACTGCCTGGTACAGGAGAATGTCTTTTACTGTCAGGTAGATTCTTCGCTCATATTCTAAAAGTCATCACATTCTATTTATAACAGTAAAGTTTACCAAAGACTTTCACAAGTCATCTTATTTGATCCCTAAAGATTTGGAAAAACCTCAGAAAGAATAAGGACAGCACTGTTGAAATAGATCAGTGTCAAAGACAGACTTATTAGCCTTGAAAATGTGGAAGTACCTGCAATTATGTGCATGAACAATCTTGTCTGATGCTGTTAGAGGCCTTGAGCAGGATATTTCATGTAGAAGATTCTCATCACTGGCTGGGGGCAGCTTGGAACATTTTTATAATCATCGAATAAACATTCTAAGAAATCCAAAGTTGTCACATAACAGCTC
>NW_005274346.1:0-391 GCF_000412655.1 Myotis brandtii | reverse complement strand
CTCAGGTGAGGATTAACAAAACAAACAAAAAAAGAATCAAATTTTAAGACCCTACCCACAGAGATTCTGATTTGGCTAGTCTCAGATGGAGCCTGAGAATATGCATTTTAATAAGAACCTGAGGATTTATATACAGGTGGTTGACATCAGCTCAAAGGTTTTTGTTCCTAAAATAGTTCCTTAAATACCTAAATATTATTTCACATTTAATTGTACTGGCTGTACCACTTACCTGGGTATGTCAGAATATATATAATAGAGAAAGATTGATTTTTTTTTCCTTTGGTTATCTGTAATCCTCAGTGCACCCACGGGCTCTAATTTCAACAGAGCAATGATACCATGTTAATCTCTTTATGAACATTCACCTGCTGGGTAGCTTCCTCTGAAG
>NW_005274345.1:0-391 GCF_000412655.1 Myotis brandtii | reverse complement strand
TCTATATCTATATCTATATCTATATCTATATCTGAACCTGAATGCTTTGACCATACTGTTCTTCCAAGAAGGACAGCCAACACCCAGGTGTTGTTACTAAAGTGTAACAAAACTACACAGAAGTATGATCCTTGCTCAAAGAAGCATTTGTACAAAGTGGGGGAGGGAATGACCTACAGTCAGGGTGTTAATTGTGCCTAAGCAAGCCAACACTGGAGCGCTAGATGGTACAATTAGAAGGTGAAGAAAAAGAACAAAAACGAAGGCAACTGACATATATCTTGGCCAATGGATTGTTAGTCCTGAGAAAGGTAAGAATGGTAATAAAGTAGAAAAGATTGGCTCCATTACTCAGCAGAGGCAGGTGGAAATGAAGGCAGCCAACCTTAGA
>NW_005274344.1:0-391 GCF_000412655.1 Myotis brandtii | reverse complement strand
TCTGTTAGGGGTGATATTCTATGTTAGGGGCTGGGTGTTTAAGAATGGACAACAAATATATGGCCTCTGTAAAGGCCTAGAGTGCTCTGGTGAAATGTTGGTATCTAGGAAGGCAGTGGATGGTGCCCAGCAGAGTGGGCATGGGCATGGATGGGGCATGCAGGCAGGAATGATGGTGTACAGCTGGGGTGGAAGGGACTTCCCTGGCTGGTCATGGGCCCTGTGAGCAGCAGCGAGGCACTGAGGAGGCTGGAGAAGTAGAGGTGGGGAAATGAGCACTCCCATGTGTAATAACTGGGTAGAGCATTGAGTGGGGTTGGAGGTATGTGTGGGGAAGCATGAGCCTGGGAGATATTGCTTACACATAGTAAAGCAGCAAATAAGATCATAG
>NW_005274343.1:0-391 GCF_000412655.1 Myotis brandtii | reverse complement strand
CTGAATTAGCATAAAAATAGTATCTCATTGTTTCCATCTACTTTCTTTAATGAAGAAATTAATGTCAATTTGTAGTGAAAAACAGTAAACATTTTTGTATTTAACTTCTTTTGTGAATTGTCTCTGTCTTTTGCTCATCTATCTGCTGGGGTCTTGTGTTTCTTATATTGTGTGAACTCTGTGTATTAATGACATTAACTCTTTGGTGCTATTACTTATGGATAATTTATCCTAGTGATTGTTTGCCTTTTGATTTTGGCTATATTTTATATGAAACCTTAAAATCTTCACTGTAAATTCAACCTGTAAATCCTATAACTTAAGTGACTCCTTCTCTTTTCCATTGATTCTTTATAGCCTGAGTTTAAAACAAAAACAAAAAGCGTTTTAG
>NW_005274342.1:0-391 GCF_000412655.1 Myotis brandtii | reverse complement strand
AGGCAGATTTTTCGGGCATGCGAACTTTTCTTTCCGCCGTCACGCTAACAGGAGTCACGTCTACTGACAGTTATTCCCAACTGCAAAGAGCCATCGAGCTGGCAGACCTCCAGTACGTTCCGAGAAGGGCAGTCAGACCAAACACACGCCTTCCTCTACCAAAGAGAATAAGACGAATGCTGGACCAACGTTCGCGCCTCTTTGCCCGATTCATGACCACAGACAGCTTAGACGACGCAACCGCGTTTCGACAATGTCGCAACAAATGCAAAGCTGAGATAACGAAGCACAAACTTGAAACCCAATCAAAGATACTCGAAACGGCCGCTGAAAACAAATCCTTCCTTTTTAGGCACCTCCGGCGTTTAAGGAAACAAGCCCCATCTGCTCT
>NW_005274341.1:0-391 GCF_000412655.1 Myotis brandtii | reverse complement strand
ACCACTGAGCCACGCCGGCCAGGGGGAAGGTACTTGTTAGGTATCACCTCATTTAATCCTCGTAATATCTCAGTGAGGTGGGTACTGTGGTAGGCAACGAAATGGAGGCACAGAGAGGCTTGACTACTTGTCTGCTAGTAGTTCGGTAAATCCCCATTACAGTGATTCTTGAGCTGGATTCCTGGCTTTAGATGGTCTGTGAGCTCCCTGAAAAGTATATACAAAACCTTGTCTGTCAAGTCATTTTTATGGGGCTTAGAACCTTCCTTAGATTTTCAAAGAGGTCCATGGTGTCCAAAAGGTTAAAATGGCCGTCCTAGAAGAGCTTCTCACGGACAGTGGCTAGGATCAAAAAAAGGGGGGTTGGGCATACACATGTGTGTGTGCGTGG
>NW_005274340.1:0-391 GCF_000412655.1 Myotis brandtii | reverse complement strand
GACTTTTATCTGGAATGTGTATAAATGTGCATTATCAAATACTAGCTTATTTACTTACCTGTGACCAAGAGAAAAATACCCCTTCACCTCTTAACGTGTGGACCATTCACTTACAGCTCATTGAGGTTGTATTCATAAAATTATTAAGTATTTCTATCATGGTCCAGGCTGAAAACCCATTTCATAAATGCAGTTACCCATGAATGAACAAGTGGTGATAACCACATCTGTTCCAACTTTAATTTCATTTCAAACTAATGCTCTATGCAGGTCTGAAACAATTCACACTTGGTATTTCAAATACTGTGTGATTGCACAATAATGTAACATCTACCACTTTCTCAAAGTTGTAAAGAAGCATCCAAGTCCTCATTTTTTTCCTCATTTTTTT
>NW_005274339.1:0-391 GCF_000412655.1 Myotis brandtii | reverse complement strand
AGATAACAAGATAGCACTATACACCTAGTAGAATGGCCAGAGTTAAAAATGCTGATACCAAATGCTGGCTAGGGTGTGGGCAAACTGAGTCATTTGACATTGCTGGTAGGAATGTAAAATGGTCCCCCTCTCTGAAAACAATATGATAGTTTCTTAAAAACCTAAACATGCAACTCCCACGTGCCCCACCAATTGCATCCCTTTTGTTTAACTTATGTTCACACAAAAACCTGTACATGAATGTTCTTATCACCTCTATTCGTACTAGTTAAAAACTAGAAATAGCCAGCCCTGGTTGGGTAGTTGAGTTGGTAAGAGTGTCATCCCGATACAACAAGTTTGCAGGTTCGATCCCCAGTCAAGGCACATACAAGAAACAACCAATGAATGC
>NW_005274338.1:0-391 GCF_000412655.1 Myotis brandtii | reverse complement strand
ATACTATACGTAATACTTTAAACAATAAAGAATTTTTTAAAGGTTATTAAAATGTGGTAAGCTCCAGAGGCAGAAGTAATAATGGTTGCACAACAATGAGAATGTACTGAATGCCACTGAACTGTACAATTAAAATGATTAAAATACCAAATTTTATAATTAAGTATATTTTACCACAATTTTTAAAAAAAACTATGGAAGTTCAAAAAAAAATCAGCAAACAAAATACCCTGTCCTCTTGGAGTGGATGTTCTAGTGGAAGAGATAGATTTAACAGTTGCTAATTAATGCTATAGGGTGCGGGAGACATTTTTTGAAGAGGATATCAGGAAAACCTCTCTGAGGAGGTAATCATTTGAGCACAGATGTGCACAGGCAGCAAGATAGAAAC
>NW_005274337.1:0-391 GCF_000412655.1 Myotis brandtii | reverse complement strand
AGAATACATATCTGTGGTCAGGAAAGCTTCCTGAGAGGTCATGATGATACTGGGGAAGGAGGGGGATTAGTGGGGAGAGAATTCTCAGCAGAGCGAATGGCAGGTGCCAGGCCCTGTGGCAGAACAGAAGAGTATGAAGTGTGAGATGTTGAACATGACAGCAGCTGTCTCACGGAGGGCATGAAGACGTATAATACAAGATCAGACCATGGGAGGTGGGCAGGGGCAGACCTCTTTCAACTTTGTACTCATTTTTAAGTATTTAGTTGTCTTTCCCCTCTAAGAGCAAGGGAAAGCAATATAAGTGAGTTTGGCAAAGAGGTGATGTTTTCATTTTGGATTCTGGTGGTAATTTATCTCTCTGTGGGTGTGGTGTGGTGCATGAGAGAGA
>NW_005274336.1:0-391 GCF_000412655.1 Myotis brandtii | reverse complement strand
AAAAACACTTCACCCAGGTGTTCCCTCTTTTCCAGACTCCATCCTTCCCTCCGTGAGCGTGCAATCTCTGCTCCAGACTCCGACCCACCGTCCCTGAGAAGAACATGCAATACCTGAGTTCCCAAGAGCCTGCGGGGCAGCGCTGGGATCCGGCAGGTGGGGCTGGGCCGCCACTCCAGGTGAGATGAGCAGGATCTGTGTCTTCACGATGGACTGAGATGGACTGTGCTCAAGTTCACGCTGGGAGCCACCTGCAGCGGGAAAGTGAGGGGCTTTGAGCCAAATTCCTGGATTGAGAGGTTCTCTTCTCTCACAAACCAGCGATGACAGCAAAGATGGCTCTTCCCAGGGGCCCAGTGGGAAGTGGCTGACTGTGAGCCAGACATTGTGC
>NW_005274335.1:0-391 GCF_000412655.1 Myotis brandtii | reverse complement strand
TTTTTTTTTCAAGGAAGAGTATTTCATCTCTGACATTGTTTAGAATTGCTGGTGCACGGTGACAATTGAGTTTTACTAGTTTTGTTATTGTTTTTAAATCCTGTGCAGAGAGCGCCCCCTTATTGCCTGCACTGGGTATGCACCCTGGCACTGCCCTCTGGGCTGACACTGCCTGGGCGTCTCATTAGGGCAGATCTTCCTAACTCGGCACAAAGGGAGCGAATACACCTGCCATGGAGCTTGCCTCCAGGCTCCCGTGAACTGACTCAAAACACTTCAACAGGGCCTGCTTAGAGAATAGTC
Organism: Myotis brandtii; assembly: GCF_000412655.1. Lineage (NCBI taxonomy): Eukaryota > Metazoa > Chordata > Mammalia > Chiroptera > Vespertilionidae > Myotis > Myotis brandtii. Next base: position 88 of record NW_005274335.1, on the reverse strand, counting down.
TATCTGCCATGAACTACAGGTATGTCCATAAGAAATTCAGTGGAATGCCCCTCCTGTCTTCAAAGTCACTAATAACCACTTTGTCCAG
>NW_005274334.1:0-391 GCF_000412655.1 Myotis brandtii | reverse complement strand
TCAAAAGAAAATTCTATACTATGTTCCCCCTTTTTGGTATCACATTATTCACTAACATATTAGCCATCAGTACATCAGGCTGCCTGAGAGGAGGAGTCTTATATTCTTTACACCTGTATTTGCCAGATAAATGACAATATAGGATCATGACTACTATATATAAACCATAGAAACAAAAAGAAGATAGTGTCTGTCTTGGTGGTTGCAGGAGATTTTCCTAGAAGAGGTAATACTGAAGCTGCATTATGAATGGTAAACAGGTTTCTCACGTGGAAATGGGTGAGAAAGAAGAATTTACTAGGATTCCTGCCAATCTAGAGAAGGCCCCTGATCAAAGAGAAGCTAAGGAAAGGAAGGGAGATGTGAGAGGAGGCCCCCCAGTCAGAGCCTT
>NW_005274333.1:0-391 GCF_000412655.1 Myotis brandtii | reverse complement strand
ATTTAATTTAATTTTATTGTTTAAAGTATTACAAATAGCAGTACATAGAGTGTGGATTTTAATCAATGAACAGAGGAAAGAACTACACAAGACCTACCAGTAAGAGTCATAAAATGACTTGTAGTAAATATTTAGCCACCAGCATGGTGAAATTCTGATAAAGATTCAAGGTGGAGAGTTTGATGTCTAAATCCTAAGACTGGCACCTCCTTCTGAAGGAATTATGTTTATGGAGATCAGCGGCCAAATGCAGAATAACCAGACTTATTAGAATAAAAGCAGGTTCCCCATCACAACATGACCACTCCACCTGCCCCACGCAAGGGATCTCTGGTTAAATAAAGCCAAAGGCAGGCTGAGAAGCTTCTTCTTGACAGGAAGGTCCTGACTG
>NW_005274332.1:0-391 GCF_000412655.1 Myotis brandtii | reverse complement strand
GGAAGGTTGTCCAGAAGGACATCCTGTCTAATTAGCAATATTACGCTTTTATTATAGATTAAAGAAACAATACTAGCAACAAGATAAATGTTTTCTAAAGTCCACCAAAATGCGTCCTCCTTCAGGAAATCTCATATCTCCACCCCACCCCACCCCATGTCCTCCTCTTGGGGTTCCCCAGCTCTGTGCTCCCCTGTCTGGCCTCGCCCTGACACTATGAGGTTGGGAGCCGGTTCTGCCAGCCCCAACCCAGGACAGAACTTGTGTCCAGGCCAGTTTGCAAAAAACATAAATGAGCACGGAGCATCCAACCGCCCTGCCCTGCCCCGGCTTCACTTGCGGAGCTGCGCATGTGCCAGAGGCTGCCGCCCAAGGTACTGATCCCCGGGCG
>NW_005274331.1:0-391 GCF_000412655.1 Myotis brandtii | reverse complement strand
TGTGTCCTGCAGGTCCTGGGGGCCCGGAGGTAGCGACTGGAGGGACGCATGTGAAGAATGGCTTCGTATGAGCCGTGAAAGGAATGCTACATTAGAGGAGTTACAGGCTCAAGAATTAATTCTGTGGCAGGAGCTGTGTGTTACAGCCACACTGCACAAACATGGCCGGTGGAACTGAAAAGGATTCTGGAGTGAGGTGACAGAGACAGGCCCCCCACGAAAGTCATCCCCAGCGTCGTTTGTGAGGGGGTAACACGGCAAAGAAACACAAGCCAGAGGCGAACAGTGTCGCAGGATCCGTTGGTGAGATTATCTGTAAAGGGAAAAGGGTATCTAAATAGAATTTCCACTACACTTCACAATCAGGTCAGGCATGACCGTGACCTTCTTT
>NW_005274330.1:0-391 GCF_000412655.1 Myotis brandtii | reverse complement strand
TCAGTCCGCAGGCTCTATCCATTGAGCCAAACCAGCTGGGGCTATTATGTCCTCTTGTTAGCTTGGAAGGTTTATTAAACTTTTCTCTTCTATTAATGGTTACTTACGTCTCACTGACCTCAAAAGCAGACCGAGATTTCATTACTATTACTTGAAAACAGGATACCAATTACAAAGCAGCTCCCCAAAGCAATGCTGTGGTCTGACCTTTCCCACAAAGACGAAATGTCAGACTACGCTCACTGCCCAACCCCCATTCTATGTCTGCCTGATAAAGGCCATGAGAATACTTAATCTCCACCTCCTCCCACAACCCTGAGGACACACAGCGTTGGCTAAGATATAAATATTGAGGGATTTAAATATTGAGCCATTATTAAAATGTCTCTTC
>NW_005274329.1:0-391 GCF_000412655.1 Myotis brandtii | reverse complement strand
CCCCCCCCCCCCCCCCCCCAGGACAGAGCCTGCAACCCCGGCCTGTCTTGACCAGAATCAAACTGTGACCTCCTGGTTCAGGTCGATGCTCAACTGCTGAGCCACCCCGCCAGGCCTAACGTTTTTTTTGCCTCCCCTCCTGCCCTTAGACTCCGGGAGCGCTGCTGGGGTTGGGGCCCCCAAGCTGGTGGCCCCCCCTGAGAGCTCTGCTGAGCTTTGGGGGGACCTGGCTCCTGTCAGAGGTTGGCCACACAACCACGTGCCTCCAGCAGGTCCCTCAAGGTGTTCAGCCTCTGTCTTCCGGCTGTAAAAGGCGACAGCAAGACTCCCCTCAGAGGATGTAGTAAACCACTCATGGCAATGTTCAGAGCAAAGCAGCACTGGGGCAGGG
>NW_005274328.1:0-390 GCF_000412655.1 Myotis brandtii | reverse complement strand
TAACCTAATCTGCATAACTAATAGGAGCAGTAGTTCAAGATTCTATGAATCATTGTTTGTGGCACTTTTATATGGCCAGCTACCACAATAGAAGAACTGACTATATATATTTTACCGCAACCAGAAATCTTATTAAATTAAACCTTATTCTAATGGCTGAGTAGTATCCCATTGTATATAGGTACCGCTTCTTCTTTATCTGAGCATGTTTAGAAGGACTGTTGGCTTGCTTCCATGTCTTATCCACTGTGAATAATGCTACAGTGAACATAAGAGTGCATATATCATTGAGAGGAAATATTTTTCAGATTGTGAGGCATAGTTATCCATAGAAGGTGTTGCTGGGTCATATGGGATCCCTATGCTTCATGTTTGAGGAACCTCCATACT
>NW_005274327.1:0-390 GCF_000412655.1 Myotis brandtii | reverse complement strand
CATCACTGTGCTTGTAAGATCCAAGACAAACTGGGATTGTAGCAAAATGACCTAAACAAATCTATGGCCCTTATTTTAGTTTAGGAACGTCATTACTCCTAGATCCCACCCCAACGGAAGACATGAAGAGCCCACAGCCCTGGAGCCTGTTGTCTCCCCTGACGTACTAGACTTTCTGCAGCCCCAGCCAACCATCTAATTGCCCAGACCTTTCCTCAGGAATCAAACCTCACAGCCCAGAACACTGAAGTGGAGGTAAGAGAGCCTGACTTTTCACACCCCCTGCTTCCATGCTGACTACACTGAAGCAACTGGCACTTCAAATTGATTTTCAAGCTGCTTCTGAAAGCCAGGAAGTTGTGTGATTAAGTGTGATACCGTCTCTGACAA
>NW_005274326.1:0-390 GCF_000412655.1 Myotis brandtii | reverse complement strand
ATAAATTGATATGTCTACATGTTTTGATTGAAGAAATATTTACACATCTATAAATGTAAATATATTAAAAGATAAAAATATATTGTATAAATGTATGTCTTTGTTCTTTATCAAAATAGAGTCATTAGGCTATCATTTCCTATGTCTTTTTAAGACTGCAGCTAATCAATGACTAGAGCTACAACAGCCCAGGCCTTACTCCCATACTCCTTTCAGTGTAGCTCTCTCTGTACTTCAGGTCAGCACTGGCATTAGGATAGGAGGCATAGCTCTTGGCTGGAAACAACTGTGTGGAAGGGTTGTGGCTGAGGTCATGCCTTTGGGACATGGAGTTCTCTAAAAATATATAGCAAGTGTGGAGGTATCTATAATAATAAAAGCATAATATGC
>NW_005274325.1:0-390 GCF_000412655.1 Myotis brandtii | reverse complement strand
GATCAGGGTGGTAGCCACTCTGGGAACTTAAGCCCCAGAGCGAGCCTTGGGTGCACATAGGAGGGGCACTCAACCTGTCAGGGAGAAGAAGTTTAGAATTGGCTTCCCAGAAGAAATATCTGATGCTAGACCTTCCTTTTAATGTTCTTTACTTTCTTTTCTATCTGTCTTTAACAAAAGCTACCAGGACTTCTTTTGGGAAAGATGAGAAACCAAAGATCCAAAAACTGTTAACATTTGTCACTCACTGACTGGAATCCTGGGCAAATTCCTTAATCCCTGTGAAGCTCCATGTCAATGTCTGGATTTACTGGCCTAGGAAATAATAGAGTGTACGTCAAAGCATTGTCACAAAGATTAAATTAGATAACACGAGTACAAGTGCTTATC
>NW_005274324.1:0-390 GCF_000412655.1 Myotis brandtii | reverse complement strand
CCACTCAAACTACTCCATGTTAGCACCTTTCAGAATGCAAAACCTGACATAACAAAGAATGGCATAAGCTTGTAATTTCATTTTGTTTTAAAAATAGAAGAACACAAATGTGCCTAGATTAGGATAAGTCCATAGTGAATCAGAGAATTACTAAAAGCTGGCATCACAGCCTTAAGGAAGTCAAGTAAAAAATGGTTCAACTGGTGTGTGTATAGTTATCTCTCTGGTTAAAAAATGAGTGATTACTATGTTTCTCTCAGATAGTAACCGATTTCCACACACTTCTTTCTTTCCTAGAATATCATACAACCTCTAACCCTTCCATGAATACTTACTGTCACCTCATATTTGTTATATAATTTTGCATCACATCATAAATCTGAAAAAGAA
>NW_005274323.1:0-390 GCF_000412655.1 Myotis brandtii | reverse complement strand
TGTTTGGTGTTATATCTAATATCTTAGTTAAAAGTAACTGAAGTTAAGTTTCCTATGCAACAAAAGTCAAATGTTATTCTCATGATTTAGCGAAAGGTTAAAATTAGAAAATTTAAAAGGGCAACATTGCTTAGACATTAAAGTGCTTAAAAAGTCATTAGGAGAATAACTAAAATTATGACAAAGGTCATTAATATGTAACATTACATTAGCTCATGCAACAATGCTGTTTCAGTTACTCTGTTAAGGATTTAGCATACTCTATTTTTAAAGTGTAATGAGATGGAAAATACTACAACTTTAATGTTAAAGCATTCTAAATTCCTGGGCATCTTAAATTTAGAGTCAGAATATATAATATACACTAGAGGCCTGGTGCACAAATTTTTG
>NW_005274322.1:0-390 GCF_000412655.1 Myotis brandtii | reverse complement strand
GAGAGAGAACCATTGATCGGCTGCCTCCTGCACTTCCCACATTGGGAATCAAGCCTGCAACTCAGCATGCACTCCTACCAGGAGATGAGCCATGACCTCGTAGCTCATAGGTCTATTGACACTGAACCATTGGCAGGGAGGGAGTTATTTACCATTCTAATACTTGGGTTTCTAAAAACTGCATGTACTTTGAATTTAAGGGCTCAGGTTTTAGGGACAGGCAGACCAAGCTTACATCATGAATTTACCTCTAACTACCTAACTGTCAAAGCTTCAACCTCCCCATCTGTTACTGTCTATCACACATGATGTGGAAAGTAATAAGCATGGTGCTATCATGGAAAAGGAACATAATAATTGTACATCATCATTACTTTCAAAAATGCTGAA
>NW_005274321.1:0-390 GCF_000412655.1 Myotis brandtii | reverse complement strand
ACACCCTTAGCCTACTCTAAGTTCACGGACAGCTGTCCTTCCTCCACATCAACAGAGGATTGCAGAATTCTCTGGAAAAGGTAAATCAGGCCCAGTTGAGATGCAGTACTGTGCCTAAGACAAAAGAATGCTAATGGAAATACAGGCTTACTGTATGCTAGGACACACTAATGGAAATACAGTCTGACTATATGATGAGAAACACAACCTCTTCTGAGAGCCTCTTCTCAGAACAAAGCTCTCCCCTAGGCAGAAGCTGGGAGACTGGACTGGGAACTCTGACCAGCTCAATGGAAAGACCTAAAGATACTGACACCAAGAGTGCACAAGGAAACCAGATCACCACTCCAGACACACCTGCTTTCCTGCCTCCACAGCTTTGCTCACGCT
>NW_005274320.1:0-390 GCF_000412655.1 Myotis brandtii | reverse complement strand
GCCGTCGGCAGCACCAGGAGGCGAGTGAGAGACTAACGTCACCCCCTCCCCTCTCGGAAATCCGGCCGCCCCAGCTAACCCGGGGGAGACTGGGATCTGAATTAAGGGGGCAGGTTTTGGCAAGAGCGACCCGGTCGTCCTTGAACAGGGTGCCCAGTCCTCGGAGGGGGCCCTGGCGAGCTCCCGGGCGGACCCTCACGCCCGAACCCCGGCGACGGCGTCTCTCTCTGCCTTGGCTGCCGCTGGGATACATTTTCCATGTTGACGCTTCTGCTCTCTGACTTAAACAGATTCCACTGTCCCCTCCGCTGCCTCCGGAGCGGTGGTGCGGCCTTGATTCCGCGTGGGCGTGGGAATCGGGTGATGAGGTCTGAGGGGCACCTGCCTCTG
>NW_005274319.1:0-390 GCF_000412655.1 Myotis brandtii | reverse complement strand
TTAATTACCCTATTTGTCTTTTATTAGATAGGATTGGAATCTCTGGAAGGGGAGGAGATAAAAATGTGGGTTCAACCTGCCATCTTTGACCATCTCAGTCCAAACAGCACTTTCTGTCTCAAATTTCAAATATGTTCAAATTTCCTCCCAGTGAGTTTATGTATGTCACGGCCTTGTTAGTCTCATCTTGACTCTAATGTCTTGGCTGTGGAAGGTGTGGCCACCAGCACACAGGGTGTGGGTGCAGGAGGGGCCTCTTTAGTGGCTGCCCCAGGTCCAGGTCCCTGGCGTGGACCCTGAGGCTGAGATGGTTTGGGGAGTGCCCTGGGGACGAAGCTCATGGGGAATGAGGGTGGCACTGGGCAGAGGGAGAAGTGTCAATGGAGGCCT
>NW_005274318.1:0-390 GCF_000412655.1 Myotis brandtii | reverse complement strand
AGTCACTAGTGCAAAGTGAAGCATGGCCATGGAAACACAGCTCCCTCCCCTTCCCGTTATCCACCTCTGTTCCCCAACGAAACTTCGCAGTAACCAAGGTAATTTTATGACTGGTCATGAGCTGTGTGTGCTCCAGACTCCACCTTGGATCTCCTTCCTTTCCACTCTGTGAGCCTCTGCCTCAGTTGGACTAATCACTGCCCTCCTCTCATATTAAAAATTAAGTATTGATTAAGAGTCAAGTCTAATGAGAGATAAATACAATGGTTCAAGACAGTGCTTCTCATGGAGAAGTAGGAGTGAAATGTACTTGAATTAAGCAAGTTTACAGCAGATTTCTCAGTGTATTTTCTATTATCACCTGTATTAGCATCACCTGGGGAGGAGGCC
>NW_005274317.1:0-390 GCF_000412655.1 Myotis brandtii | reverse complement strand
GGGGGGTGCCAGGCCTGGAGTCAGGTCACGGGGGCTCTCTCGGGGCCAGCAGAGTCTTCACCAATGAAGGGTCCAAAAAAGAAAAAAGAGGGCAGGAAGGGCGGCCGACTCCATCGGGGAAAGGCCCAGTGCTTGCCCTCCCAGCAGGGGAGCGCCGGGAGGGGGTCCGTCTGTCCAGAGAAGGGGTGTCAGCTCCAGGCCCACCCTCTGCAGTGGCCACACCCTCAGAAGCCCCCGCTCCAGTGGGGTGAGAGGGGAGCAAACCCCCTGAAGATGGGCACCCCAGGAGGGAGCCCGCACCATGCGGAGGAAAGCCGGGAGCCGCGGCGAACAGGGAAACAGCGCAGCTCAGGGGCGTAGCTAGTAACTGCCGACCAGTCAGCACCCGGC
>NW_005274316.1:0-390 GCF_000412655.1 Myotis brandtii | reverse complement strand
CCCTAATGCCTTGGCAGAGCCAGACCAAATGATTCCGCAGGCTGGACATTCCCCACCCCTGCCATATGTTGTAATAAAGCAGGACAACTTTGCTTCTTCCATTTATTTTTGTCAAAGAATATGTAGTTCTCAAAGTAGAGTCCAGGCAGTTCAAAGCAAAGAGAGCTTTTGCAAAGTTGCAAGCAGCTTTTCCACGTATTTAAGTGCACATGGTTCTTTTCAGCTCTTCTCAGTACTCATCCCTAGAGCATGTCTCAGGTGGAAAGAAAGGCACCTTCAAACAGCTTGAACATACAGGTTACTGACACTTAGTACTCTTAAGACAAGTTTTCGGCCCTGGCCTTTGTGGTTTAATGGGTTGGGCATTGTCTTGTGCACCAACAGGTTTCT
>NW_005274315.1:0-390 GCF_000412655.1 Myotis brandtii | reverse complement strand
CAGTCCACAGGCTGACGCTCTATCCATTGAGCCAACCCAGCTAGGGCTAAAGTTGTTTAAATGAAGAAATTAAGGATGACTTACCCAAGGCAAGTAAGTGGTTAAAAAAGAGGAAGGAGCTACAGATCTGGATTTGCCACTGACTAGCACCCACCTCACAAGGTTGTTGCCGGGTGTGCTGATTGCTTTAATGAAAACTGAATCAGACCCTAGCTTGGTACTTCTTCCCCAAGAAAGCCTTGACCACCTGCTCCAGACCAAGTTTCCATTAAATGTCCACCAGCACCACACGCTTCCCTTCCAGCACTCATCTCAGAATTAATTCTACAGCGATGTGATTACTTAATGATTGCCTTCTCTCTGTAGACTGGGAGCTCCAGCAGAATAATG
>NW_005274314.1:0-390 GCF_000412655.1 Myotis brandtii | reverse complement strand
CAAAAGCAAATGGTGAGAGAAGGGGCCAAATGATTGTCTTAAATCTATAGTTAAAACACCTGACTACTTCAAAATGGGTGTGTCATTTTCCCAGTCCTGGTGAGGCCAGATCCTTAGCCAAGTGGTAATTTTGGAACTGTTCATCCTGGGGATGAGGGCGGGCTTCGTGAGGGTGGGAATGAGGACCTAGCTGCTTGTGAATTTGTGTCTTGAGCTAAAGAAATATAGACTTTATCATTCAGCATCTGTGTGAAAGTAAAGGTGGCCATTCTCCAGGATAAGATAAAAACACTCTGGTCCTGTCAGTTTATTCAAACTATACTAATGATATTGTCAGCTTTGATGCTATTTGCTGTTGTTCATACATTTTTCTAATTGTGTTACCTGAAA
>NW_005274313.1:0-390 GCF_000412655.1 Myotis brandtii | reverse complement strand
AGTCCACAGGCTGATGCTCTATCCACTGAGCCAATCCTGCCAGGGCTAAATAGAAAATTTTTTATTAGCTTATTGGTACTCTATGTTAATACTTAAGTATAGAAAATCTATACAATGTGCTATCAGGAATTCCATTGTCAAAATAATTTTCGAAATCTGATTATATCAATTAACTCCAAGTTGAGTATATAAATTCTACACATGTTTGCTTTGGCCTGATGTCTACAGTTTGAATATTTTTTCAAAGCAACTAATATTTATTTCAATGAAGAGTAAAACATTAAAGTTGAAACAGACAGACTGATTCCTTTGACTGCTTCATAGTTATGCTGTCTAATGTCCTGGCTAAAAGGTAAGGAATTAATTTTGCTTTTCCTATTATATCTTTAG
>NW_005274312.1:0-390 GCF_000412655.1 Myotis brandtii | reverse complement strand
ACATCTGGGAAGGCTTATCCAGAGTTCTGATAAGGCTTCAGGAAGCAGGATGAATTCCGCCAAACCAAGAAACCAGTTTCAAAATCTTAAAAAAAAATACGGGGTTCTAAAAATAATTGCCTCCCAGATATTATTTTTATGGTAAAATGAGACAAAATTTCCAAATAGAAGGCATATTACAGGAAAATCTTTTAAGTACTATAAAGCAATTTGAATATTTGGGTGCATATTATAAAAAACTGAATATTAAAATTGGATTTTGATTGAAACAGTTTTTTATAATATGGAAAAATATTAGTTAAATTTCTTTATTTTACTTTAAGTATAAACTTGATACTCCTGTCAGACAGTGTTTAAGAATATAAAAGCCTAATATGCAAATTGTCCTTG
>NW_005274311.1:0-390 GCF_000412655.1 Myotis brandtii | reverse complement strand
TTAGTCATTAGACTTTTACATAAGTCCAATAATTATTTTTAATGGGTGAGGTTTAAAAAAGAAAAAAGAGAGAGAATAGCACTGTAGCACCATCTATGGTAACAAAATGTCACTGCAGCCTCCTCACAGGGTGTGAACACCCGAATGAATACACATTGCACACATCCACCAGAATGACTAGTTTAAAAGGCTGCCAAAGTCACGTTGGTGAGAATGTGCTGTAATCAGAACTCCATATAATGCCCATGAGAATATAGGGAGTTTGCAATTCATTTGAGAAACTGTTTGGAAGTATCTTCTAACATTGAACATTTTCTTACTCTATGACTCAGCTTTTATTTTCTAGTAAAAGCCTGAAGCAGACTATACATACCAAAAGATATATATATA
>NW_005274310.1:0-390 GCF_000412655.1 Myotis brandtii | reverse complement strand
GCTCTGTCTCCTCTCTGATGCTTTGCCCCTTGGCCTCTCTAAGGGGCTGAAGTTGTGGGGAGTTGTGAGGGAGGTCAAGGTGGGGCAGACCCTCTGATGAAAATAGGCAATAGAAATGGTCTCCAGTATTCCTTGCCTTCCCTTTGCTGCTCACTTTCTGTGTGGCTTGTTCCCAAAGCCAAGGGTGACCTCTGATCCTGTTTCTTCATCTGTAAAGTGGAGAAGATGCTGTTTACCTGACAGGGTGGCTGTGAGGCTTGGACACACTGTTTGTGAAATCCCTGATACCGGGCCAGGCACATAGTAAGGACCAATATAAATAAGTGCTGGAGTTATTGATTGTTCTTCTTATTATTCCTTTTCCTCTTCTCTGTGTACCCACCCCAGAGA
>NW_005274309.1:0-390 GCF_000412655.1 Myotis brandtii | reverse complement strand
GAGGCAGCTGCCAGAAGAGTTCTGGGAGAATCCTGTGAGGATGATTAGGGTTTGTTTTCTTCATCTCTGCTCTCTGCGCCTCTTCTGTATGCAGGAGACTTTTAAATTAAACACTGGGGTTGTCTATAGACCAGAGGAATTTTTGGCAAATAAAAGAATTATTTCCCCTCATATTTTATGTCTTTACGTTGAAGACAGCCGTGTATGAGGCTGTTGTAGTCGGACATTCCGGGACCACAGCTCACCTAGGCTTCCTGTGTTGGCCGCCTCGGTGCTCTCGCACGTGTGGCAATTATGTTGGATCCTAAGCTCACATCTGGCCAAACTGGTTTTGATTTTCCTTGTTCTAAGGTCTCCTGGTTCCCGTCCTGGATGTGGGGAGTGGGCTAA
>NW_005274308.1:0-390 GCF_000412655.1 Myotis brandtii | reverse complement strand
GAGTGAGCTCATGGCAGGCAGGTAGGGCTGGAGGGATCCTCTGGGAGCTGGAATGCTGGCCAGCTCTGGTTTCATCTTCCTCCTGCTCTTGCCCAGCACCCTCGAGGCCCACCCCCGTGGGTGAGCAGAAATCCAGGCTCCTCCCTGTGGCGGGAAGGCGCCTGGTGTGGTGGACTCACCTGCCCTGAGCTCTCCAAGGCCGCAGGCGGGTGGGAGGTCCCCTAACAGACCGGCACCGACAGCCCTGCTCTCCCCACAGAGCGCGGTCCATGGGCTGTCCTACCTCGGCGTCATCTGCGTCTTCTCCTACATCGCGGGACATTCCATTGGGCCCAGTGAGTACCCGCACCCCCTAGCCCTCCACAGATAGAGCCCTAGCTGGTTTGGCTC
>NW_005274307.1:0-390 GCF_000412655.1 Myotis brandtii | reverse complement strand
TTTTTCTTGGCTTTTAAATCTAATCTCTGTGGCTGGATAACGGTCTTTCTTAGATTTTCCTTGGGGCACATCAAATATAAAGAAAAAATTATTTAAAATATTGTGTAAGAACCTTTTTCATTTCCCCCCCTATTTGTTTCAAAAGATAGCTAATACCTCATTTCTCAGTTGATTTTCTTTTTATGTTAGGATTTATATAAAACAAAACTTAGAGATATATTAAACAGTTTATTCAAAAATATGTTTTATTTATACTCTAATCATTTTTATTAATAAAGAAATAAGACAACTTAGAAATTTGTACCATAACCTAGGAATTTTATAAATTTCTATTAAATAGGTATCTATAATCTAGACTAAATTAAAGTTTTATTTTTGTAAACCCTGGTA
>NW_005274306.1:0-390 GCF_000412655.1 Myotis brandtii | reverse complement strand
CCAAGAACGCCCCACTTCTGACAGATGAGTCTGTCCTTTCAGAAGGGCGGCTTGCTTTGCAGTGACAAACATCAGCACATCACCTCTCAGGGGCTCGGCCCAGGCTGTAAATGTGCTTTCTTGCTCAGCAATGACAATATGGAGTATGGCTGTCATTTGGGGAAACAGATGAAAATCAAGGAGGTACATGGCTTTGGTTCCCACAGAAAGAAGGGCCTTGGCAGAGATAGAGGGTTACCTAGTCCAAAACAGTCCGATTCAAGGAAGACATTTAAAACGCAGTGTGACTGGTTGCTAAGAATATAGAAATAAATGAGGGGACTTTTTTGGTATGAAGAGAATTATGTGGAAACGCAGGAAAAACCCAAGAGCCAGGCCTCTGAAAGAGGA
>NW_005274305.1:0-390 GCF_000412655.1 Myotis brandtii | reverse complement strand
CAAAACTCTCTGCTTTTTCATTTAGTACCAAGAAAAGAAGTAAAAGAATAGAAGAATTAAAAAAAATAATCAGAGAATAGACGAGTGACGCACCTAGGCACAGCGTGGGGCTTTCTAGCAGGGAGTTAATTTTCCTGTACAGGATTTATGTGGCAGAGTATGTGGATCCAAGATTTCTGATTTAACTGTCTTAAAAAATTCTATGGCTTAGAACACAAACTGGGTGTGGGGTTTTTAAGGCATAATTGCGGTGGAGCCAAAAGCTGTTTGGAAGCCCAGTCATTAAGGCGGATCACTGAGATCTCTTTCTAAACAGAGAGATGCTGGTGTCGCTGGGAAATGGAGAGGATGCAGGTCTCATTTCAGTGCAGGGCAAACTGGGGGAAATGT
>NW_005274304.1:0-390 GCF_000412655.1 Myotis brandtii | reverse complement strand
TTTTAGCATTTTTCTAAATTAACATTTCATTTCTCTATAGACAGTTTCTATCATGTTTATTTCAGGAACTCCAGCAGTTGCTATTAGCGTGACCTACATACTTTTTTGATGTCCTAGGTGTTCTCTAATTATCATTAACCCAGTATGTTTTAAAACCGGTCTTGGAAGTAATTGTAGCAGGGAACTAGTTTTGCTTCTTTCCAATCAACAGGCGGAAATAATAAGAGAAAGATTTCAATCATGAGCTGAGAAATCTGCTTCCTAAGCAAAAATCCAGGGGGGAAAATTGGCCACTGGGGAAAAGGGAAGCAAAAAACTCTTGATCCACTATTGTGCACTAGGTATTTTCACCTATTATTTCTCACAATCCTCATAACATCTTACAAAACA
>NW_005274303.1:0-390 GCF_000412655.1 Myotis brandtii | reverse complement strand
GCAAGACTTTGTTCAGGCTCTGCTTTCAGGGGAACCCGGACTGCAATAGCCCGGACTGGAATTTTGGAGTGGGATCACTGGTCACTGGGTAGAGATAATAGGACCCTATTATTGGTGGTAGGTGGAGTGGTGATACCTGGCCAGCAGCACCTCAGTTACTTTTGTCTGTGGTGGATGGGGATAAGGTACAGGCAGAAGGCAAAGTATTGGGTTGTGTGATAGCTCTGGCCGTAAACAGTATGGGTGCTGTGTAATTTTAAGGATTGAGTTGGATGGTGGTTTTAGACTGCTCTGTAGACTTTGAAAAAAGTAAATGACAGGCCCAGTCCATTTCAACACAAGGAATGTTGTGAAAGCCCCTGTGGTGATGTTTTGGAGGCTCTCAGCTGC
>NW_005274302.1:0-390 GCF_000412655.1 Myotis brandtii | reverse complement strand
CTATCATTATACATTTTTTGTTCTTATATATGCTCAACCACTATATTCTTCCCTCAATCAATATATACCCTTGACAAAACCCCATAACTTGTTAAATCCAACTTTTGCTTGCTCTGCATCTCTGTCAGTGCAGCTAAAAGTAGCTAGAGAAAAACTCATGACCATGTTGACAAGTCTCATATTAAGTTCATCTTCGCTAACCTCAAATGGGACATTAGTACTACCTGGCATTAGGCAATCACTATCTTGATTTTTCTTTACCACTACTTTATATCATTACTTTTCTCCTCATACTGCTGTACTTTCTGTAAACTTGCTGTCAGGTCATAGACTTGCTTTTTCTTTCAATGAGAAAACTAAATGAATATGTAAAGAATGTCTGTATGTTCT
>NW_005274301.1:0-390 GCF_000412655.1 Myotis brandtii | reverse complement strand
GCTAGGGCTTGTGTTTTGTTCTTAAATCAACATTGGATTAAACTGCAGTAGTAAAACCAGGATTAAAGTCACTCCATACCAGTTTCAGTCTTGGTTTTCTCACACTATTCTTTCTTTGGCCAGTTTTCTAGTTTTCTCAGCCTACCTAACTCTGACTCAGACTTGAAGATCCTGCTCAAATGCATCTCCCTGAGGAGGCTACCTGTGAGCTACACATACTCGTTCGGCCCCCTCCTCTCATACCGACATTGACCCTGAGCAGCCTTCCGTTCCTACATGTACCACATGGTCTCCTCTTGTGTCTTATCTTCTGGAATGCATACTTTTCAACCTTGCATCTTCAACACTTAGCCCAGTGCCTATTCCACAGGAGGTATTCAACAGATCCTA
>NW_005274300.1:0-390 GCF_000412655.1 Myotis brandtii | reverse complement strand
CAGTTTCAAAAAGTCTGTGATAAGCGCAGCTCCTTCCCCCTACAGAGGGTCAGTACTTGCAACACAGGGACAGAAATTGTGGTCACTTCCTCCATACTTCCTCCCTTCCCAGGCTTTCCTGAGGCGGAAAAACAACCCAAAATGAAAACACCAAACCCTTCACCCTCCTTCTTCAACCAAGAACCAAACCACTGTGCGCATCAATTCATACGAACAGGCCTTGGGGTGAAGGGGCCCCCAAATTCCCCACGCCCGCTGCTCTCAGCTTCAGCTCAGCCTGGGCAATAGCTTTCACAAGCAGCATCTCAATCGGTCACAATCTTGTGAACTAGGCCGCATCATCCCACTTCGTAGATAGTTACCAAGTATGATAGGGAGAGATGGTCACTG
>NW_005274299.1:0-390 GCF_000412655.1 Myotis brandtii | reverse complement strand
ATAAGTAATGCTACAATGAAAATATAATATTTAGTGTATTTTTTAACATTTCACGAAACAATTTTATTCAGATTCTGTCATAGATTTTTAAAAATAGATATATAACAAAATTTCCCATTTTAGCCCTTTTTAAGTGTATATATTCAGTGGCACTATTTACATTCACAATGTTGTGCAACCCTCATTGCTATTTCCAAAACCCTTGCATCACCCCAAACAGAAACTGCCACCAAGAAGCAGTAGCTCACCATTTCCCCCCTTCCCTAAGTCCCTGGTAGCCTCTAATCCACTTCTGTCTGTATAAATTTACCTATTCTATATACATCATGTAAGTGATATCATACAGTATTTGCCCTTTTGTGTCTGGTTTATTTCACTTAGCATGTTTTC
>NW_005274298.1:0-390 GCF_000412655.1 Myotis brandtii | reverse complement strand
GCTACAACCACATCCAGATTTATCCCCATAATCTCAATCTCTTCTGACTACAAAAGCTCCTGAAAGGTTACTATCCTCATCTCCAGAACCTTAAATATTTCCCAAAGTCTCACCAGATCAAGTGTGGACATTTCTGCTAGAATCTGCTACTCTGACAGGAACTTCTGTTCCTCTTATACCTCTAGGCAGGCAAATCTCCATGATCTGGCCCTGCCTACTTCAGTCACAGTGCACTCACTGTTTGCTGTCTCTACCATACTGGTATACTCTCCCATACCCTTGTGACAGACAGAGATAGAGAGAGGGATAGAGATTGAGAAAGACATAGAGATAGAGACAGACAGACAAACACAGAGACAGATAGATACACAGACACACACTGACAGATAC
>NW_005274297.1:0-390 GCF_000412655.1 Myotis brandtii | reverse complement strand
CTTTGAACTTTGAAACTGATGCCATGTAGCAGAATGACTGGGAATCGAACCAGGGACCTATTGGTTCCTAGATTTATGCTCAACCACTGAGCCACACTGGCAGCGCCAGTTCAATTGCTTTTGATGAATATATATATACATTGGTGTAACTACTACACAATAAAGATATAGAACATTCATATCATCTAAAAAGGTTCCCTTGTGCTCCTGTGCAGTCAATCCCCAACCACTGTTCCTACCACTACGCAACCACTGATCTGCCTTCTATTGCCATCTATTACTTTTCCTTTTACTGGAGTTTCATATAATAGAATCATGCCGTATGTAATCTTTTGCATCTGGCTTATTTTGCTCAGCAAATTTTTTTGAGAGTTCTCTATGTTGGCTGCC
>NW_005274296.1:0-390 GCF_000412655.1 Myotis brandtii | reverse complement strand
AGGGCGGGAGAAAGAGGCACTGCCTCCTAGCAGCCCACATTCACCTCTTGCTCCTTGCTCTTCACCAGGCCTGCTTCCTCACAAGCCTCTGGCTGAGGACCCCCAAGGGCAGATTTAGCCTTTCCTTCCCCTCTAAGCCAATATTCTCCTTCCAGCCTATGGTGTCAGCCCTTGCCAGCCACTATAAATAGAAAAGGCGCCTTCTCTGCCTTCAGGGAGGAAACGCTGAGTCCTCCAGGCTTGTTTCTGGAAATGCAAAAGCAAACTGAGCAAATCCTTTCTCTTGACAGAGCTTCACCTGGAGGCTCAACATTGACAGCATTGATACACCGATGAGATTCTCTAGATAAATCTGCCCTCCCCCTGAACCACAGAAACCTGCTTCACTGG
>NW_005274295.1:0-390 GCF_000412655.1 Myotis brandtii | reverse complement strand
GGGTCCGAAAGCCTGTTCCGTCCAGGAATGTCTGCAGAGCTCTTACAGTTGGTCTGATCTGAACTCCTGGCCCAGGCTTGGGACGTGGCTCACTTTGTCTGCCTTTTCCTTACATCGCAGATTCATTACCAAACGTGGCCTTAAAGTCTGTGCCGACCCACAAATCGACTGGGTGAAGAAGGCGGTGGAAACCATGGACAAGTCCAAGAGAATAAACATGAACCAGACCAAGCCCACGGGAGCCCAGCAGCCCACCAGCACAGGCGTGCCCCGGGCGAGGTAGTGGTCTTGTCCCGTCCGAGCCAGCGGCTGATGTCTCCTTGCAAGCCCTCTCCTTACAAGGACTGATTAAATTATATGCACCTTTTCTGAAAGTACAGCCTGCATCTA
>NW_005274294.1:0-390 GCF_000412655.1 Myotis brandtii | reverse complement strand
GAATTTAACTGCCAGGGCTCCAACACCAGCTCCATCTGTTACTCGTTTGTACCTTGGGTGACTTACCCTCTCCACATCTCGTTTTGTCTCATCAGCGAAATGGGACGAGAATAGCACATACCTCGCACATTGTGGCACAGCATCGGCACCACTTTTGAGCGAGTGCCTGCCAGTGAGTGTGCGCACAGGATAGCCTTCCCTGTGAGTAATCTGAAAGCCCCACCACATATGCCGCAGTCCTGCAGCCAGCAAGCCGGCCTCCTTCCCCTCTGGGGCTGGCGAGATGTGTTAGCAAGTGTTTGGTCTTGAACCAGCCTCAGATTTAGGTCAATGTGAACCTGGTCTCTGCCACGTTCTCAGTGTCCTCTTGACACACCTGGGAGGAGTGCA
>NW_005274293.1:0-390 GCF_000412655.1 Myotis brandtii | reverse complement strand
AATCAATGTTAGAGAGTCCAACAGACTGGTTTAACTTGTTATTGAGAGGACAAAGCCAAGCCTGAGGTTTCTGACAATCAATATGATACATTTGAAAGGATTCAATATTGTCTTTAGAGTCTAAAATCATAGTGTGTCATGTAGCCATTTAATTCAATGTTTACCAACTAAAACATAAAACATGTATAATCAAAAATGAGAGAGATAGAACTTTTATGCCAAGCTTAAGACTGATATTCTATCTAAAATTGGATTCACTTATCGTGGTTTTCTCCACACATTAAATGAGTGTGCTTTTTCTACTGTGTGCCAGATGTAATCTAATTGGATTTAGGCACTATGTGTGAAATACATGCATCTTAAACACTAGAATCATATTGTTTGTTGAAT
>NW_005274292.1:0-390 GCF_000412655.1 Myotis brandtii | reverse complement strand
CACATGCCCTGACTGGAGATAGAACCCACAACCTTTTGATGTATGGTATAACACTCCAACCAACTGAGCCACCCAGTCAGGGCTATATTAATAATATAAACATTTCTTAAGCTTTATCAATTTAGGATGTCTACTTTGTAAACCACTGGGATCTTACTCTATGATATTATGTGAAGATATGTTTAATTAAAATAGTAAGTTTTTATAAATAACAGCTTTGTGAAACAATCCCTTGGGCCACAAAGAGAAATATGCAGTGCCTTTTATTTTGATAACTAGAGGCCCGACATTCGTGCACTGGGGCAGGGGGGAGATCCCTCAGCCCGACCTGCGTCCTCACAGGGAGTGGGCCTATGCCAGCAGGCGGACATCCCCTGAGGGGTCCTTAGC
>NW_005274291.1:0-390 GCF_000412655.1 Myotis brandtii | reverse complement strand
GGTACGAGGAGGAGACTCTTGTTTTCTCTTAGTGAAAGGGGACAAGGGAAATGCCATGAGCTGGCTAAAGGCCTCTGTGGGTGCTCAGTTCCTGTGGGTGCTGCCTGTGACCTTGGCAGCTCAGTGACTGAGGAGAGTGGCGGGCTCCTCTGTGTGGGAGTGAGTGAGCGGAGGGAACTGAATCCGCTGACGACGAGCTCAGCCCGGGGCCATCACCAGGCAGAGGCTGTGCCCACAGCAAGCTGCCTCCAACGTGCGGTTCCTCCATCCTGTGATTAATGGAAACTCTTCCAGGAGTCTACATGGAAATGAGCGAATGGAAAAGGGAGACAATGAGGGCTCTGAGGCTGCGTGAGGTGGTTATTCTCTCACGCTACCCACCAGGACCTG
>NW_005274290.1:0-390 GCF_000412655.1 Myotis brandtii | reverse complement strand
TGGGAGTCTGTACTTGTTCTTCAATAAAATTTCCACGTTTGCTATACCACCTTCCATCCGTGGAGTCATTCTTCGATTCCATCGGACAAAGAATCCGGGGAACCATCCTGCCCAGGTGAACACTGTGTGTTCCAGTCCAAAAAATCCCGCTTCACGATCACTTTTCTCCAAAATGACCTCCTGGACTTACAGAACCACTGTGTCAGTAGTCTGTCCAAACTGGGTTTAGGATCTCGTTTTCAGTTTGATACATGCTGTTTTCCTAACAGTGTATTGGTATATATTTTGTCCAATGTTGTCACACCCATTTTGATAATGTTGCTTTATACTGCTTTCTAGATTTATACAGATGCCTTTATTGCAAACCAGAGAAGGTCATGACCTTTATTT
>NW_005274289.1:0-390 GCF_000412655.1 Myotis brandtii | reverse complement strand
CAAAACCCATACTCTCCACACAATTAGAAGACAAAACTTGAAATTACTTGATGGACCAAATAAACAAATATATTGCGAGTAATATTAGCTCAATCTATTCTTTTGGTTATAGACAGGAGTTACAGATATCAAAAGTGAGAGGGAGAAATGAAATCTGTGGTGTTGGATTAGAATTGGAGGAAACTTAGGTAAACTTATGTATGTTGAAAAACAACACTATTTTATGTATTTTTCTCTTCTAGTCTTTGGAATGATGCATACACCAACTGAATCCTGTCCATTTTGCTTCTCATGTTACCAAAGTCACATAACTAGCTGGTTGATGGATGCATATTAATTCATAAGCCAGATAATACACTAGATCAGTGGTCGGCAAACTCATTAGTCAAC
>NW_005274288.1:0-390 GCF_000412655.1 Myotis brandtii | reverse complement strand
TTGTTGGACCTTTTCCATGGCTGCAGGGAGCAAGATGGGACATTTGACGCTAAGGAGCAGGGGCAGCCATAACAAATAAATAGTTTTGTCACATTACAATCTTACATGCAAGGATCCCTGGAATTCTTTCCTCGAGATCCTGTGAAAGAGTCTAATTATTTTATTCCACTGACAACAAAATGGGTCATATTTTTTTATTTTTACCTAAATGCTTGCTAGCTTACAATATTCCCCTGACATTTCATAAGTGACTATCAATACATTTAAGACATAAAAGTTATGCATAAAGCTAATTGTCATCTCTTTTTAAAAACATTTTTATTTATTTATTTTTATATATTTTTCTTGATTTAAGAGAGGGAGAGAGATAGAGAGATAGAAACATCAATG
>NW_005274287.1:0-390 GCF_000412655.1 Myotis brandtii | reverse complement strand
TATGAGTGTAAGGTGTTTTTAATGCAAAAAATGCTATAGGTTTTTAATCAACATAATTTTTTATTAGAATATGTTATAATTCATAAATATCTACATTGATTTTAATATAAAACTATTTTCCTAAATATTTCCACCAGGATAGATTTCTACAATTTAACATAGTATCTACAATCTACCTTAAAGCTTGTCAATCTCAAAATGAAACAAGTACACTAAAACCTCAAAAAATGACTGCACAATTTCAAGATAGCCTGATATTGCACAAAGCTATCTTATGTTTTTGTCCATCTTTTCAATTTCTACAACCTAACTATGGATCTTTAAATTATATGTAAAAACATATGAATAAAAATTATATATATATATATATGACCCTAATATGCAAATAGA
>NW_005274286.1:0-390 GCF_000412655.1 Myotis brandtii | reverse complement strand
CCCCAAGCGAGCTTTGCTTGGCCACAGGCTGCCCGAGGGCTGGAGGAGCTGACAGCCTACAGGGAGGCATCGTTTTGTGAAACTCGAGTTTCAGTGTCGTGTGTGTGTGTTTCTACGGGTATATACTGGGACGTGATCTAACATGGATCGCAACTGTGGGCGGGGGTGGAAAAAAAAAAGTTCATCCACTAGAACTGAAGCTGCTGGGCCCAGAAATGTGGCCTTTGCCTTGCCCGCAGCGTCTGAGCGGTTTCTGGCACCGAATATTTGTTGCATGAAAGAATAAATGAAAGAAGGAATGCCCGGTTGGAAAAATGAAAGATAAAGGAAATGAGAGAGAAGGGGAAGGGAGAGGAGTGACTGAGCAGGAAAGGGAAAGTTAAAGGAACA
>NW_005274285.1:0-390 GCF_000412655.1 Myotis brandtii | reverse complement strand
TTACCCTATTTCATGTTTTCAGAAAATGTGGAGTAGGCTGCTAGTATGTAAATGTAGAGTGCTACCAAAGTAAAAACTTTTTGTGAGCTAAGAAGTTGAACTTCTGACTAAAAGTGAGATTTATAGAAAAATTTTACACGGGATTTTTTTCAGATTTTAATGTGGGAGTGATATGTAAATGTCAGGTACATGAGGAATAAAAATATTTATGCCAATGCATGAGTAAGTTTAGGAAGGTGGGTGGCTGGGAAATAGGCACTGCTGGGGAGAAGACAGAAAAATAGGTTACTATTACATGGTATGAAGGCACTTAAGAAAAAAATAACAGTGGCCATGGAAGTAGGGACAGAAATAGTTTCTATCCACTTGCCAGTTATTAAGAAAAATGTA
>NW_005274284.1:0-390 GCF_000412655.1 Myotis brandtii | reverse complement strand
AGTGTAGCTATGTGCAGGGGTAGCATCTGTGAACTCTGGAGTACAAGAGGTTTGAATTCTGACAATATAACTGACTGTGTGGTTATTGACTAATTGTTAAGTTGATTAAAATTCAGTGTCTTCATCAGTACCATGAGATTAATAATTTCTATTTCACATGACTATTCTGAGTATAAATGAGAATCTGCATAAAACTGCTTCCTGCCTGTAACAGAGTGCAGAGTAATTATTCAGCAATCACAGCCAGTTTTATTATCAAGTTTACCTTGAAAGTAAACACGACGTCCTCACCTAGAGTCCTCCCAGCAGCGCCTGCTCCCCGCCCCGGTCTCCCTGCCACAGGCTCCCCGCCAAGGCGGGTTCTGTTGGGCAGGACTGTTCTTCCTGTGA
>NW_005274283.1:0-390 GCF_000412655.1 Myotis brandtii | reverse complement strand
AAAAAAAAACAATAACACGAGATTAGATGCTGTACAGTAAAAGATTAGTAACCATGGTAATAGTATTAATGAAAAATAAAGAAGTAAATAAAACATATAGATAGAAAACAGTACCAGTGATCCACTGGACAATAGAAGTAACCTCTCTTCAGCACTAATCTAAAAGTTAATTACAATTTCAAATCATGTCACATTATCAGACATTTTGTTCCTTCTTACAGTAAGAAACCTATAAGTTTTTATCATAAGAGTAAAGTAAACACACTGTATAGACTGAGTCATAAGTAACAACATTAAGTACATACTATGCCTAGGAATAAATATATTAAAAGAGGTTTGAGAAGAATTAATTTTACCAAATGACTTTCAGACATCCTATATAATAAAAGC
>NW_005274282.1:0-390 GCF_000412655.1 Myotis brandtii | reverse complement strand
ATCATGGTATCTCCCCTGCCAGGTAAGTATGAGTTGGGTTTGTCCCCGGCACTACCTGCTGCCGCGTACACCACTGTACGGTTCGGGTCACTCCTGTAACCACTCTAATTGGCCTTCATCTACATATAGCGACTATAAACTCATATTTTCGTACTATATCTTAGTATTGGTAACAGCGGAATATAATGCCTATCTTCCCAGGGAACACGGTTCCCAATAGCCCTAAATCTGTAATCTACATACTCCGCCTCCCGGCGTTACGTCACGCGCACCTCGAGGGGCGGGATCGGCAGCTGCGCACTATCGCGAAGGACCGGAAGACGGGTTCCTTCTCCCAGTCTCCCGATTTAAGTGGCGTCTACCAGGCTATTTTCCCGACCCAAGTCTCCC
>NW_005274281.1:0-390 GCF_000412655.1 Myotis brandtii | reverse complement strand
GACGCTCTATCCACTGAGCCACACCGGCCAGGGCATGTGCAGCTTCTAATCTAAAGCATTCAACTCATGAGTTTGTTTTCATTTATTTTTTTTACAGCTCTACGGAGGAGAAATGAACATATAGTTAACTGTACGTCCATTGGGTAAATTTTGACATACGTGCACCCCTCTGTGAAGCTGTCACCACAATCAAGATGGTGAACATGTCGTCACCCCCCACAAAGCCTCCTGTGCCCCAGCGTAATATTCCTCCTTCCTCTCCCTTCCCACCCCACCTCCACCCCCCGGCACCCACCACCTGCTTTCTGTCAGTGTAGAGTAGTTCACCTTTTCTAGACTTTTCTGTAAGTGGAGTCGAATGGAGGTCCTATTGTTTGTGCGGCTTCTTTC
>NW_005274280.1:0-390 GCF_000412655.1 Myotis brandtii | reverse complement strand
ATGGCGAGAGTGTTCCCAGCCAAAGAGTTAATGTTCCAGATCTTCTTGGGGGACCAGGAGCTGAGCCCCTTTCTCTCCTGGGAGGGAGACACCGCATGGGCCAATGCCACTGTTCGGGCCATGGAGACTGGTGATCAGGAGCTGTCCTGCCTTGTATCTCTGGGTCCGATGGAACAGAAAACAAGAGAGCTAGTGCATGTCTATAGTAAGTTACCGGCTTCTTCCCTTCCCCGTAAGGGTTCTCTGCCCCTGAAAATGCCTGCAATAAAGCCTTGGGGATTTTCTGATCAGTGCAGGCAGATTGGAAACATGCATCGAGACAGGAGCTTTTTCCAGCCTTCATCCTGTTTGCTTAGGCCAGTGGTCGGCAAACATTAGTCAACAGAGCCA
>NW_005274279.1:0-390 GCF_000412655.1 Myotis brandtii | reverse complement strand
AATATAACCTTTAACTGTTGATATTTATCTTGATCACCTGGCTTGAGATAGTGTTTGCTAGGTATTTCCACTATAAAGTTACTCATTTTTCCTCCTTTCTGCACTGTACTCTTTGGAAGGAAGTCACAACGCACAATGCATATTGCACACTAAAGAAATAGGGAGCAATGCTTCCCCTTCTACAGGGCTAAGTATCCACATAAATTATTTGGAATTTTTCTGTATTAAAGATTAGTCTGTTCTCCCCAATTATTTATTCAATCATTTATTTATGGCAATATGAACTCAGATATTTATTTGATAATTTGAGTTATTAGTTAATTATACTTTATTTTGTTGCTTAAATTATTTCAGCATTGGCCACTGGGGGCTTTTTCAATTTATTCCTGC
>NW_005274278.1:0-390 GCF_000412655.1 Myotis brandtii | reverse complement strand
ATTCACAGGATGCTATGGGAACACAGAGGTAAGGAAATTATAGCACTGAAGACAGGTGTAGGTAGTGGAAGTGAGAAAGAGTGGAAAGTTGGGACAAGGAAGGTACTAGCAGAGATCATTTCCAATCTGGGTTCTGAGGGATAAATAACTCCCATTAATATGTGGTAAAAGGTATCGTGGGGAAAAGCAAAAAGTGTTCTCTCTAGATGAAAAAGAATGAGCAAGGATACTGAGATAAGGTATCTTAGGATGTGTGTACTGCCAGTGTGCAGTATGAAGCAGAAAACAGAACTGGTCACATGCAGAAGATCTGTAGGTGTCACATCAGCTTAAGCATTTTCTTGTAGATAATTTATAAATACCAAAAGGCTGTAGGCAGGGATAGGAGCA
>NW_005274277.1:0-390 GCF_000412655.1 Myotis brandtii | reverse complement strand
TGAAATCAATAAAAATATATTTAAGAAACAAACAAAAAAGCCCCCACTCTCTCCCCTTAAGGCTGGGAGCACGGAGGAGGTGGGGACAGGCAGAATTCCTGCTGGTATCTTGGACTGCAGGGGCCAGCGGAACCCTCACTCCTAGAGACCACCACCCCTTCTCCCCTCACCAGGAAGGTGATCCAACAGCTCGACCCCAGCCCTGGAGAGCAAACACACATAAAGTCCACTCCTCCGACAGCCCAGTGGCTGGAAGGGACAAACAAGACCACCAAACCAGCCACTGCTCTCAGACCCCAATAAGGCTGGGACTCAGGACGTGCTATAGACGCCTCGCTAATCACGGTGGAAAGAGGAATTTGTTGATCAGAGGTGAAGCAATTAAAGGTG
>NW_005274276.1:0-390 GCF_000412655.1 Myotis brandtii | reverse complement strand
TATAAATTAACTATGGTCATGTAGTGGGGTATATGCTCTCTGTTGTGAGTTGAGTTTTGTCCCCAAAAAAGGTGTGTGGAAGTCCTAAGCCCAGGACCTGAGAATTTGACTTTATTTAGAATAGGATCTTTGCAGATGTGATTAAGTTAAGATGAGATCATACTCAGTCAGGGTGGGCCTAATGCAAGATGACAGATGCCCAATAAGAAGAGGAGAAAGGACACAGACACAGGAGAGAATATCATGTGAAGGCGGAGTCAGAGACTGAGCGATGAGTTTACCAGCCAAGGACCAAAGGAGTGGCGGCAACCACTGAAAGCCAGAGGAGAGCCATGGAACAGATTCTACCTCAGAACCTCTATGAAACCAACTCTGGTGACACCTGTGTTT
>NW_005274275.1:0-390 GCF_000412655.1 Myotis brandtii | reverse complement strand
AGGAGGAGGAGGAGGAGGAGAAAAGAGAAGAGGGGAGAAAGAGAGGAGAGAGAGAAGCTTGTTGGAGCAGCAACGTGTAGGCCCCTCCTGACAGATGATCACTTGTATTTTTCATGCTGTGCTCACAACTCAATAGTGAGTCATGAAATTAAGTTAGTATTAGGCTGTGATAGAAAATGTGTTTCTCACTGTGGACCACAGTCAGAAATATTTGAAGGCCATTCTCTGTTGATCTTGACAATTGTTTGCAGGGCTTTCCCAGCTTCCTTTGAAACTAGAGGTGGCCATCTGACCCACTTCTGGGCAAAGAAATAGGGAAGAATGTGGAGGCTGAGGGGAGACTCGAGGGAGAGAATACAACTTCTGCTTTCCCGGTAGGAGGAACAGATG
>NW_005274274.1:0-390 GCF_000412655.1 Myotis brandtii | reverse complement strand
AAAAAAAAATCCAAACAAATCTTCCTTTTAAATGTCTGAAGCATGTGAAAAATTAGATAAACTCTCCATACAACTTTAAGGAAAGTCATACAACTTACAAAAATTACATTATTCTTTTTTCCCCAATAGCAGTTAGAAATTTTAATTAAAAAACTCAAGGAGCACCAGAAATCTTCAGCTTTTGAGGCTTTGGAGAATTACAACTATTGACAAACAAAGCTTACAAAAAGGAAGACACTGAAGCATCCCAACTCTAGCAGAGTGAACAAATTAAATGACAGACATCAAGTCATGTCCAAGGTGTAATATTGCTCTTTGGAATACTAGTATATCCACTTGTGAGGAGAAACTTTTATAATGCCCAATGGAATGGAACAAAATTAGGAGTGC
>NW_005274273.1:0-390 GCF_000412655.1 Myotis brandtii | reverse complement strand
CTTCAGTCCACAAGCTGATGCTCTAACCACTGAGCAACCAGCCAGGGTGGCCTGTGCATTTTTAAATTACATCTAGCACAGTGTCTGCCACATAGTGGGTGCTCAATAAACGTTTGCTGAATGAATGAATGATGACTAAGAAAATATCTCCCTTCTAAACTTCATAATTTTGAAATTTCAGGTGGTAGCCTAGGTAAAAGTCCTGGTTTTGGAGTCAGTCACCCAGATCTGCATGACAATTCTGTCTTTGCCACTTTGGGAGACCAAAGAATATATTGTACAAAGTGGGATATGAGAATGAAAGGAAGGTGCTACCCAGCCTAAGGTGCCAAGGCCATAAACTGATACCACCCTGGACAAAATGGGAGATGGTCATCCTATTGACATGTA
>NW_005274272.1:0-390 GCF_000412655.1 Myotis brandtii | reverse complement strand
GAGTATTTCCTGGGCTCTTGTCAACAGACTGCCCATCCTTTCATTATTATCTCAAGTTCTGCTTTTGGGAGAATCCAGTTTAAGACAGTAAGATTGTAATTGTGAAGGTCTATATGGAGATTGTTAGGGCCTCAGGTAAAACAGTGACCACGGAATTCCCCCCATAATCTTTTCAGCACACCTTCCCCCAGTTATTCATCCTAGCTTTTATCTTGGTGCTGCTGTGAAGGGGTTTTGCAGAAATAATTAAGGTTCAAATTAGTTGACTTTAAAGAAAGGGAGATTATCTTGTGTGAGCTTAAACTAATCAGATGGGTCTCAAAGAGGGACTTGAGTCTTCCTGGTAAAAGAGATTCAGTATAAGAGTAATCTATAATAATAAAAGCATAA
>NW_005274271.1:0-390 GCF_000412655.1 Myotis brandtii | reverse complement strand
TTCATAGGTCAATGCTCAACCACTGAGTCACACAGGCCGGGCAGAGTACTGATCATTTTTACAAACAAGTTGGATCTCTCTCGATCGTACTATTTCATACACTCAACTATTTACCTTTCACAGTGAGATACCAAGATCTGCTGAGTGACAATGAGACCATCAAGACTAGCCTTTTTCATCATGTGGGCTACATTGAGGAAATATATTTCTGATTATTAGAAAATAAAGGACAGATCATTTTGGAAGTGGGATACAGAAATACTTCCTTTATAGAGCAAAGCTGTCTCACCCATGAGTGTGTTGCATACAAATGTTTCTTTTCAGAGGACAACAGACTGATAATCTTTTACCTAAAACAATAGCAGAGTTAATTACATCTTCCTGACACGG
>NW_005274270.1:0-390 GCF_000412655.1 Myotis brandtii | reverse complement strand
TTTTTTTTGTACTTGAATTGGGTTTATTCATTTGCTGTTTTAAAATTTTACAAATGATGGATCACATTCTTACTTCTCTTTTATTAGAATATGAGAGCATTGAAACATAACAAGTTAGAAATTCAAGTTTTATATGAAATCTGGAACATTAACAGGCCTGAAGGTGGATAGGGGAGGAGAAAAGATGAATGAGTATGGGGAGCAGATAATTTAGTGTTTATACTATAGCCTTAAGTTAGCCTAAGGACAAGGCACAGGATCCTCAAGGTTTCATTCTCCATAGACCAAACAGTGGTAAGCATATGATAAAAATTATATGCTCCCTGATAAGCAATATGAACATTACTGAAAATAGTTTCCTATCAACAAATGTATTATAGTTGATTATTT
>NW_005274269.1:0-390 GCF_000412655.1 Myotis brandtii | reverse complement strand
AAGTTTCACCAATGGTACCTATCAGTAAGGTGGCCTTAGGGTTGATCTGATTTTCTTTGTTGGTTACACTATTCAATTGGCCTAGTCATGTAGTATTGCTCACCAGTCTATACAGGACCAGCACTGTGACCTTGGCTTTTGACCTTCTTCCATCTCAGCCGAACCTGCCATCAGAAGCATCAAAGCAACTACCTCAGCAAGAGACAGCCATGCAACCTCTTTATTATTAGAAAAATCTAGAGGAGCAAAAATTTATAAGCATGTTAAGCAATTTAATGGCTTTGCAGTTCTCACTGCCATTTTTCTATTAGTATCTTGTAGACAGCATGGAATTTATGCAGATAGTCAAATGCTAGGCAGCAAATCAGTGGGATATTATAAGTGGTAAAA
>NW_005274268.1:0-390 GCF_000412655.1 Myotis brandtii | reverse complement strand
TAAGGATGTCCAACTGTCAGCTTAGGCCCACTCCCTGAGGGCTCCCGGACTGCGAGAGGGCGTAGTTTGTCCAGCTCACAAAGAAGCATGTGGCAGGAGAGCCCACATGCTCGACCGTGGTTCTGACGGCTCAGAGGGACCACAACTGAGGAGAGAACCTGTCAGTTGAAATTCCAGGACCATGAACACTCAGACCCAAACGCACTAAGTGAAGCTCAATGTTGGTGGCCCAAGTGACTGCCCTGCACCCTGCATACACCCTGGGAGAGGGCTGTCACCAGTGATAATGCACATGGGCAAAATCATATTCTCTGCAGGATGATTAATTTATCTGACACATCTGGGATTATGACAAACTAGAGGCCTGTTGCATGAAAAGATTCATGCAAT
>NW_005274267.1:0-390 GCF_000412655.1 Myotis brandtii | reverse complement strand
TTTTTTTTGAAGTTGAGTAAGCAAAAAGATTATATTTCTAAAAACCAAGAGAAATTACTTATAAAGGAAGTGAACTGTGTTCCTTTGTATATTCAGTGCTGTAATCTTGTTTCTGCAACTCACAGCCCAGGAGCTCTACTGTCTGTTGATCAAATAACTCCTTGATCTAGAGCTGGAGGTGTTTTTGTAGCCCTGACTCTGATGCTGGCTGCTGTGTGACCTTGGGACAGTCACTTGCCCTCTCTGGACCACAGCTACGTCATTTGAAAATGAAGGGTTGGAGCAGATAGTCTCTAAGTTACCTTCCAGGCTTACGGCTCTCCATATAGGTGTCTCACCTTATAAAACCCAACATTGAAACAACTAATAAATAAAACCCACCCTCCCAAA
>NW_005274266.1:0-390 GCF_000412655.1 Myotis brandtii | reverse complement strand
GGAAGGAAGGAAGGAGGGAAGGAAGAACGGAAGACACAAATACAGCCATGAGGACATACAGCTGTCAGCACTGCCTGCACCCGCAGGGTGAGGACTGAAACTGAACATCACAGGATCCAGTGTCCATGTCACAGGACGGGTATCCCTCCTCCCAGAGCCATGACAAGCCTCCCCTGCTCGGATGCACACCCCACCCCGGGGACACGGAGCGGCTCGACACGCCTACTGAGCAAGCGCACACGTTCCCATCGCCACGGCCATGGAGCCCACTTCCCTCTCTGGACCGCCCGCCCGCCGGTCCCGACATGCAAAAGGAGGGGCTGGGCCAAATGACCACTAAGTGCCTCCCAGCTCAAAAACTCCTCACCAAAGGAGAACATTGTAAACATT
>NW_005274265.1:0-390 GCF_000412655.1 Myotis brandtii | reverse complement strand
ACACAGGCCATTCTCTACTACCTGTACATTTCTCTATTCTCCTCCTTAGGCCTAAAGTGACTCCTCCCCCCTCCTCCTCCCTAAAATCTACAGGTTTAAGAAGTGCTGCTTGAGATTCCCCTTTTCTATGATCCTGTCTCTGTTCCACAGTGATATTCTGATAAATGTACTTAGGCTTAACTCTTCCATTTGTTTCACCATTTTAGCTCTGTATTTTCAAGATTTTTTTTTCTCTGCAATAATAGGAAATCGATCATCTTTTTTTATTCAACAATTTCAGTCAGTATTTGGCCAAGTGATGGGGACACATTATAATGCATTTATTGGTTTTATGGGGGTCTTTTGTGTGTTTGTTTAAGGATAATTAAGTTTGGAGTGTTAAGCCAGGTC
>NW_005274264.1:0-390 GCF_000412655.1 Myotis brandtii | reverse complement strand
TTTTTTTTTTGTACCAGTAGCCCAGTTTTACAAATTTGTAACAACTGAGACTGTATTTGGCCTAAATGCTGTCTAGAAATTCTTAGCTTTGCTCTTCTATGTTGTGTTATGATGAAGCAAACTGAGAAAAAGAGGTTGAAGTCTCATTTAGCACAGGCCTGTGCTACCTTTCCCTGCATGAAAAACACCATAAAAACATAATTAAAACCATAAACCATCGTGCATTGATTGAAATGGGTATTTCAGTGTGTGACGTCAGCATCATGACAAAGTGTGTCTCCTCTTAAATCTACAACAAGTGGAACATCTAGAACCCAACAAAGGCACCTCTACTCACCTCGATAGTGGGCGTCTTGGGATGTGCAGGAGAGGCAGGATGGAGAGAGGAGC
>NW_005274263.1:0-390 GCF_000412655.1 Myotis brandtii | reverse complement strand
AAAAAAAAAGTGATGAATGATTCTGGCTTAAAACACTCTCTGAAAATTAATATCAGCATCCTCACTGCAAAATCTAAAGAGAATCCACACTTTAAGCTAAAGCTGAACACATGTACTTAACAGGGGGACAGGGTAGAGTGGTTACAAGAACCAGGTTTCTCATCTCCAACATGAAATAAACCGTGTGAGAGCGTACCTTCTCCAGGCTCTTTCAAAGGAGCCCCCCCTGACTGTCTTTACTCTTTGTTCCTTTGGTAAAGTCTCCTTGGATATATTTACTCCACAAGCTACAAGTCCCACAGGGAGACTAGAGACTGCTACGTAATCACCACACTTCCCCCGAACACCTATGAACAAGGCATCTAGCTGCATGTGCTAAAAATGAACAGA
>NW_005274262.1:0-390 GCF_000412655.1 Myotis brandtii | reverse complement strand
CTCTAAGTCCTCTACACTCAAGACTAGTATTTCCATCTATTCCCCTTCTGGCTCCGTCCTCTCCTGGGAAAAGTATGAATGCTGTCCAGTGATTCCCAGGCACTTAATTCAAATTCTAGGTACTTCCTTCTACTGTGTTATTTCTCATATTATGTCATGAACATTATATATTGCTTTATCATTCAGAAGACATCTTCCCATCTTTTTCAGCTTATGTCATTGGCCAAGCAAGTTAAGTTGGGGCCTATTACATCTTTTTACACTTGAGCCAATGGAGCCAGCTGAAACTCAGAAAACAGTAGTGTGACTTGCCCAAGGGCGATAGCTAGAATGGTGAAGCCAGGAACCTCACCCCAACTCAGTGCTCTTTCTACCACACTATCCTGCAGA
>NW_005274261.1:0-390 GCF_000412655.1 Myotis brandtii | reverse complement strand
ATTGATTGCCTCTCGCACATGCCCTGACCAGGGATAGAACCCGAAACCTAGGTATGTGTCCTGGTCAGAAATCCAACCTGCCACCTTCTGGTGCATGGGACGACGCTCCAATCAACTGAGCTACTGGCCAGAGCCCTTTGCCCATGTAAATCACATTTTGTTGTTGAGTTTTAGGAATTCTCTGTATATTCTGGATCGTAATACTTTCTCCCATCCTGTGGGCTGCCTTTTCACTGTGGCTAGTGTCTTTCCTGGCTCTCCTGTTTCTACAGCTGGAACAGTGGCAGTTGGGTCCAGGTGAGATCCTGGGACCAGTGTTGCAGCCACCACCGCTTCTAATCAAGTGGCTGCCAAGCCCAGGCCGGCCTGGGGGGCAGGTCTTTATGAATC
>NW_005274260.1:0-390 GCF_000412655.1 Myotis brandtii | reverse complement strand
GAGTCAATGCTTATTTTTAAATTGCCAGTGCACGTCATATGTACCGACCGGACGGTCAGTCGGTTGGACGGTTGGTCACGTAGGCTTTTATATATATAGATATGTATTGTGAAATGTTTTTTAAAACTTTTAATCACCATCTCAGAGAAAGTTACTTACAAAAGAGAAATATTGGTTTCTAAAAAACTGTATTTGCTTTAATAGGTATACAAGGAAAAATAGCAGCATTTTTTCTATTAGCTAGTTGGTATTTTCAATATTTTAAATGTGGATAAGCAGATTCAGTTAATGATTTGCTTTCAAAGTTAAAAGCTAGAATGGTCAAGTTAAAATAACCAATGCACCTTCATCCACTGTGGGATATAACTACCTCATTTCATCAGTTCCAAG
>NW_005274259.1:0-390 GCF_000412655.1 Myotis brandtii | reverse complement strand
AAAAAAAACTCTGAAATTTGAGAAGAAAACAATAAAACCATCATTTTAATAAAGTGTACTTTAATGTAGGATAGTCATTTTACCTGATCCACACTTTACAGAGATGTAGTCATAATACACCTACAATTTGGTAACTTGTTTAACATTATATTATGAATGATTTTTTCATGTTGCCACAGAGTCTTCTTAAAGATTTAAATGGCTGCATGATGTTCCATACATTGGCTATCCAGGATTCCCCCCATCTTTTGGGAATTCCAAGATCTCCAATGGATGCCTGAAACCACAGACAGTACCAAACGCTGAACATTCTGTTTTTTTCTATACATATAGATCTGTGATAAATTCAATTTATGCAAAATAAGAGATTAACAATAAATAATAATAAAA
>NW_005274258.1:0-390 GCF_000412655.1 Myotis brandtii | reverse complement strand
GGACATGAGTCAAGACAGAGCCACTGGAGAATGACCCACCTCCTGGCTGAGGAGCCAGGGGACATCAGGCTCTCAACAGCCTTGACAATGGTAGAAATAGTGCTAAGTAATTGTTTAATGAATTAAATGAATTTATAAAAGTAATCCATTAAATTAATCCACACTAAGGTATAAATAACTAAGAATCTCATTACTACTCCTCCACCCCAAGCAATATGCTTCCATTTGTGATGAAAAGGCTCAATTAAATAGGAAAAGAGAGAAACCTCCCCAATGTGAGAAACTTAATGGGGGTTGATGGGGATCTTCTAAAACTGGGTTGTGATGGTCACACAGCTCTATGAATTTACTAAAATCATTGGTGACATTGCATTACAAGTGAGTCTTATG
>NW_005274257.1:0-390 GCF_000412655.1 Myotis brandtii | reverse complement strand
GTGAGATAGAATCAATGCTTATTCTTTCCTATTTTGTCTCTGAGAACAACAGGGCTCAGCAAAGCTGAATGGCTGAGTGACAAGCCACATAGGAAGGAAAGAGCTAGCAACCAAGTCATCGGGCATTAGTTCACTCCGTTTCCTTCGGGATCTTTCCTGAGGCATCTCAAACACTTGTTAACTGGTCACTCTGCTTCACATTTTCAATCTCTTCAGTACTTATGATGGGGTTTGAGCAATTTTTCTTGGCCACAGGCTGAGCAGTTAGCACTGAATACCAAGAGTCCATGCAAAATATTAACCTCCACCTCCATCTGCCTCAAAACATACAGTGGAGCCATCATGCTGATAGAATAATGGCTACATTAATTAGCATGGGGGTACTCAATA
>NW_005274256.1:0-390 GCF_000412655.1 Myotis brandtii | reverse complement strand
CAAGTCCTTTATCGGGTGTATGCTTTGCAAATATTTTCTCCCAGTCTCTAGCTTGTTTTTTCTTTTCCTTAACAGTATCTTTGGAAGAGCAGAAATTTTTGATGTTTAATTTGTTTTCATTTGAATTATTACAGTGAGGGACATTTAAAGATTTTGTCAGGCATAGGAATTTGTACGTTTAGACACCCACTCACATGGTATCAAGCATATTAAAATGTACATGTTTCCCTCGTTAAAATTATTTCTTACTCTTTCTATATTTTTAAAGACCCTAAATTTTTGCTTTTAAAATTGTTTGTTGCAAGAAACTCATTTAGTTTATTATTGCCTACTAGAGGCCCAGTGCACAAGATTTGTGCACTGTGGGTGGGAGGGGAGGGTCCCTCAGCC
>NW_005274255.1:0-390 GCF_000412655.1 Myotis brandtii | reverse complement strand
AGACAAATACTAGAGTGACTGATAGAAGAGACTGGATCTCTGACCTCCTTCAGGTTACTTGAACTTCCTAAACCTCAGTTTGCTGGTTTTCAAAATGGGGCCAATATACCTTCCTGAGAGTGTTGTGAGGATTATGTGCTATAGCATTTGTAAATGATACCTGGGCTTCCCAGAGTACATATTTCACCAAGCATTGGGCTAAGGACACCAGCTGTCCCATCATCACAGCCACTCTTTAAAGAAGGTAAAGATTTACATTCTCATTTTACAGATGAAAAAATGGGGGCTTGGGAAGAGTTAGTAAATTACCCATGTCCCAAAGCATCAGGAGCCAGTTAGCTGCACACTGACTTTCAGGAAAATTCCCATGTGAAGGACTTAACAGTGGCC
>NW_005274254.1:0-390 GCF_000412655.1 Myotis brandtii | reverse complement strand
TTCAATTGACATAACCCATTACATGTTATTAGGAGAGATATCCTATGGTAATAGTAATCCCAGTATAATGGATTTTTCCCACACAAGATATTTCTATTTAACCTTCAAAAGAACTATACCAACAGTAAGTATTTGACTTGTGATCAAACATCCTTTATTAGAATGCTAAGGCTTGCAAGTTCTCTAATCAACAAACTAATCTAGGTAAGTAATAGACTACCCCATTCCTGACTAAAGCGAGCACTATCTTCTGGATTGATCAGCGATGCAACAGAATATGAAATACTGAAATAAGTTCACCTGGTACTCCTGGAACTACTATCAGAATGTCTATCAATATCTAGCATGTAGTGTTTTGAAATACATATGAGTGATTGTTCTGAAATGTCC
>NW_005274253.1:0-390 GCF_000412655.1 Myotis brandtii | reverse complement strand
GGGCTGACGCTCTACCCACTGAGCAAAACTGGCTAGGACTGGATTTGTTTTTTTACTTAAAAATAGTAACTTGCCATATAAAGAGCATACACCCATGCATGTACCTATGTGTCATCTCATTTGAGTTTCATGGTAACCGTACAATAAAGTCAATATTCTTAGCAGGTTCCATTTACCAGCCCGGAAACTGAATCTCAAGAAACGACTCACCAGTAGAGAAGTACAGATGTTCGGCCTGGTGTTCTGTCGATAGCCCTGGGTTCCTCTTGCTACAGCATCACTAACCTTTCCTGGAAGCGGCCAAGGAATAATCAGATGCTGTGACAGCCCCGGGAGCGTGCTCTCCTCCGGTCCTTCGGGTCTCTGACCGGGCCCAGATGTGAGGACTCA
>NW_005274252.1:0-390 GCF_000412655.1 Myotis brandtii | reverse complement strand
TGATAGAAAACTGTTCTTAATCCTGTGTTTCTCTCAGGCAAAAGTATCCTGAAGCTGGGGGCAAGGGGATGGTAGTGGGTGTCAGTCCAAAGCACGGACTTGGAATCTTCCCTGGGAAGGGAACTTTCCACCC
Source organism: Myotis brandtii (assembly GCF_000412655.1). Classification (NCBI taxonomy): domain Eukaryota; kingdom Metazoa; phylum Chordata; class Mammalia; order Chiroptera; family Vespertilionidae; genus Myotis; species Myotis brandtii. Next base: position 257 of record NW_005274252.1, on the reverse strand, counting down.
AGGCAGGGCTCCAGGCCTGAGTCTCAGGCAGTGTTTTATCAGCCAGAGAGCCCTGGGAGACCTGGGGTGGGGCCAGTCCACACACTGAGTGTTGGAACTGTCCAGGGCTTAGGAGGGATCTAATGAAGACCACTTGTTGGACAAAGGAGGGCACAGAGATCAAGGGAGGGGTAGTGACTTTCCAAGGAGACCTAGTGAGCCATAGCAAAGCTATGAGAATTCCAGATTCTCCCAGCCACTTAGAGGTAATGTTCCCA
>NW_005274251.1:0-390 GCF_000412655.1 Myotis brandtii | reverse complement strand
GTTAGCATGTGGTTCTGGCAGGGTCTGCTAATACCCCTTTGGAAGTTCACGAGGTCACAGATGGGTTGTAAGGAAATAGCCCGGATGCTTGGCTCACCCGCTCAGGTCGAGTGATATTGAGTTGGTGGACTTAGGGGAGCAGGGAAGGAGGAAATACAAAAAGCTTGGCATTGTTCCCTTAGCTTCCTCAGCTGACTCATTTGGGGAACAAAACACAGGAAAAAAATACAGAACGCCCGCCTGCACCTTATTATAATGATAAAGTGGTCTTTAGGGCAGCCTAGGAAGGCAGTGACTAAGTGGTGAGACTTGATAATAAAAAGAAGACCAGCGCTTTTTATTACTTCATAACATTTCTGGAAACCAGTCTTTTAAACAAGATTTTAAAAC
>NW_005274250.1:0-390 GCF_000412655.1 Myotis brandtii | reverse complement strand
CTATATAAGCAGTTAAATGATTATATTCACATTGAAATTGTGGAGATCATAGTCTGCATTCTGTTTGGCAACCTGCCTTTTTCAATTAGCATATCATTGACCAACCTTCCATATCAATACAACGGATCTACCTTGTTCTTTAGTGCTAATTTATTCAAATTTAGTTTGAGCTTGCTATGTGCCAGGCACAGTTCTGTGCACTTGGGATACATCAGAGAAAGAGATAGAGTCCTGCCTTTGTGAAGCTTACATTCTAGTTAGGGGAGATGGATAAGAAAAACCATACTAAGTAAGTAAGTGTTACAATATAGTAACATGTGCTGAGTGCTGTATTTAAAAAGACTAAGCAGGACTATTTGGAGAAGTCATGGGGGCTCAGGTCATGAAGGC
>NW_005274249.1:0-390 GCF_000412655.1 Myotis brandtii | reverse complement strand
TGGCAGGCCTACTCAGCACTGGGGCTTAGAGCCATGCGTCTCTCTCTCCTCCCCCTCGCCCCCCTCTCTGCCCACCTCTCCTCTCTGGGCTAGTAACCAGCTTCTGAGCCGGTCACCACTTTGCCGTCACATGTCCCTGAGCTCATGCTGCGGGGCCACAGAGGGTGGCTGGTGGTGGTTCCTAACCTGCAGCTATGCTGTCTCCCAGGGACCTGTAGCATCTCTGGGTGATGCACCGGGGAATCGAGGTGCTCCTGGCAGCTGGGGAGCAGGGCTAGGGATGCTGCCCAGGATGCCCCGATAAAGACAGTCACAAGGTACCGAGGCTGGAGCCTGACTGGACACCCTCAGCTCCATGCAGAAGTTCAGTTGGAGCCTGGAGCAGCCCTC
>NW_005274248.1:0-390 GCF_000412655.1 Myotis brandtii | reverse complement strand
CAATTTTCTGCTAAATAACTATTTTCTTTTTATCTTCCTTACTTAGATCTGCAGTAATATTACTCAATAATATATATAAATCCCTTATTTTATTATACAAATATTAAAGAAACACTGAAGAAATACACTGCATATACGTAATTTTAAAATAATCTTGCATTTACCCCATACCACTCTCAGAATAACTCAATGTGATAAGAGTTTGAACATTCCCATGTGGGTTTAGTAAAGAATGACAGTAAGGTCTGCTTAAGTTGCATTGGTCTATTTTTATGGCTGAGTAGTATTCCTGTGTATGTGTACCACACCTTCTTTATCCAGTCCTCTACCAAAGGGCACCTTGGTTGTCTCCGTGTCTTGGCTAGCACCATGGTGAATAATGCTGCACTG
>NW_005274247.1:0-390 GCF_000412655.1 Myotis brandtii | reverse complement strand
ATGGCTATGCATAAGCAGGAAAAAAATGGTCTGTATGCTGAGAGATTTTTACCTTTTTTTCCTCTCTAACAAACATTTTTAACTATCTACTAGTTGTAAGATTCAATGCAAGGTGCCCTGGGATATACAATAGTAAACAAGACAGCCTTAGCTACTTAATTTAATACGTATGTGCACCCCACTTTCCTTTATTCTGTCCTCATTTTTTCATATTCTCTCATCCTATCTTGTTTCATAAACAAGAGACAGCTTTCAAAACTACATGGAATACAAATCATGGAGAATGTTGGGACAAAGAGTTAATATGGGTCAGAAAATAATCCAGGGGTACGTTCACCTACCTCTCAGGAGTGTAGCAAATGGCTTTAGAGCAGGGGTGGGCAAACTTTT
>NW_005274246.1:0-390 GCF_000412655.1 Myotis brandtii | reverse complement strand
CATGGGCAATCACTCCTCGAAGGCAGAGGCTGAGAAATAAAACCTGGGCTGAAGGCGAAGTGCATTTTTGTTTTTTATTTTAGCAGATACTCTCGAAGTTCCTCCCCAAGGTCCAGGCCTTTTTCTGTGTAGATTCACATGTATATGTGATGGGATGCCCTGGAAGACTAGACACTAAGGCAGTATTTTTAAAAGAGGGGGCTTTTATTTAAAAATTTCAAGAAATAGTCTGTCTCTGGAAATTGAAGCTCTAACTTTGGGCTCTCTGTTTCATTGTAAAGTGAGTGTGAATCTCAGGCCACCAACTCAGATATGCAGACATGTCATCAGATTCATAACCGTTTCATTTCTGTATCAAGTCCCATCTGCCGGGCACCTGAAACGCAGTCA
>NW_005274245.1:0-390 GCF_000412655.1 Myotis brandtii | reverse complement strand
TTTCATTCCGGAGATGCGAGGAGGACGTAATGGAGGGGAACACGCAGCGGGAGGGGGTTGGGGGGAGGCTGGGAGATTCCTGAGATGAAGGGGAGAGGGAGCGGGCGGCAGAGGAGCCTGAGATGAACGAGAGAGCCTCCCTCCCTCCTCCTCCTCCCTGCGCCCTCAGCCTGGCCTTGGGGAGCACATGGGTGTCAGGGGCCGGGCGGGGGGCCTTGGGGGAAAGTGATCGGGGAGGCATGGCCTGTCCCACCTGTGGAGTCCGAGTGTGGCCGGGCCCTCAGCTTCCCCAGGCTGGGGTCCAGGGCCGCCAGGAAACGTGGGCACCCGCTCCAGGAAGCGGGGCCCGTGGCGGGCTGTGCGTGTGTGTGTGTGTGTGTGTGTGTGTGT
>NW_005274244.1:0-390 GCF_000412655.1 Myotis brandtii | reverse complement strand
GTAGTTCACTAATTTGTATTGTCATATAATATTTCAGTGTGTGAATATACCATATTTTTATTTGTCCATTCTCCTCTTGATTGTGATTCCAGTCATTTCTATTACCAATAATGCAACTGTGAGCATTCTTGTGCATGTTTTTGTGTAGACATATGCATGCATTTCTTTTAGAAATCTACGGATGGCCTTTCTGGGTGATTGATTACCTGCATGCTCATTATTAGAAGATAATGCCAAAATGTCCCTCCAATAGCGTTGGAGTCCTAGCTGCTCCACATTCTCCCACTTTTATTTAAGAAGGCTAAAACAAACAAAAAATAGTAACAAAAGGGGGCCAACCCAGAGAAAATGGACTTCGGTGATAATCCTAGAACAGTGATGGCGAACCTA
>NW_005274243.1:0-390 GCF_000412655.1 Myotis brandtii | reverse complement strand
GCAACTCCCCTTCCTTCAGGGCAGGAATGGCCCAAGCAGTCTGCACCCTCTGGCTCCCCTCCAGCTGAAATGTGCTGGGCACATAATTGATTTTTAGTAATAACCTGACAAGTGACTCGCAAACGGGGCTTCTGTCCACAGGCTGTTCCTAAAGCTAAATATTTAGAAAACTCTGGTGGACACCCTGCAACATGGAAGTGCTAGGGACAAGGGGAGGCTAAATGCCATTCACAGCCTGGGCACAGTCAGACGCGGCTCGAGCTGGATTACGCCAGGAAAATGTGTTCTTCTCTAGGCCACAGGCTGGGACGCTGAACAGAAAACCAGCCCCTCCGTTAGAGCTGACAGCTTTCTGGGAACAGGGCAGGCCTGGCCAGGGTGGGCCGGAGC
>NW_005274242.1:0-390 GCF_000412655.1 Myotis brandtii | reverse complement strand
GAGGGTGAGAATCCTGTGAGCGGTTAAGAGGCTTCACCTTAGCGTGGGAGATAAGTGGAAATTCTGATTTCCCTAGGCCAGACTATCGAACCACAATCCGGCTGTGGTTATTTATAGCCCCCTAACAGCCTTGTTTACACAACCTGCCTGGATGCAAATCAGCGGAGGGAAGCGGTGGAGGCGGCGAGGTGTGCAGCCTGAAGGGACTGGGGGATTGGATTTACTCATGTAGTGTTAGCGCGGCCACACATGACTGCCCACACTTCTGCAGCCCAGGGAGAGAAGGAGAACTGCGGTCCCCAGGACACCTGCCCAGTCTTTCTGCCTGAGTGAGAGGAACAAAAGGAGTGGCGTGGACTTAGATTATTCCAATCCCTTCTTCACCATCCG
>NW_005274241.1:0-390 GCF_000412655.1 Myotis brandtii | reverse complement strand
CAAGGAGGTTTTGACCCCCATCAGATACATGTAAGCCTCAGTTGTGTTGCAGCTCCAGGCCCAGAAAAGGAGCAAGGCCAGGTGGGGTGATGCCTCTGGTGACATTAGGACCAGCTGCATTGATTAATGATCCTCTAACTCTGGCACTGACCAATCAGTAGAGGCCAGGACCCTGAAAGGACACACCTGGAGGGCTGATAAATATCCTATTGAGATCCTTCCCTGGGAACGTCCCTAAAATCCTGGCTCTTAAAAGCCATTAGGACTTTGAACCCAGTGCTACTCTCTCTATGGAGCACTCCCATATCACACCCCCCACCCCGCCCCCCCGGTTCATTTTTCTTGTCTGTCTGTTTCCTAAGCTCCAAGGGTCCTTCTTTTGCCTCTGTA
>NW_005274240.1:0-390 GCF_000412655.1 Myotis brandtii | reverse complement strand
CCGGCCAGGCAACAAGCCCTCTTGAACCCTGGAAACAGTGAGGAGGATGCTGGGGGTCCCACTGCCTGTGAGATGGGAGTGGGAGAGGATTCTATTTAGATCTCAGAGGCCAGGGCCTCCCCAGCTGTAATAAGGTCACTGACGAAGCACTTTGTCATGGGCAGACCAAGTCGGGGACCAGGCCACCGGAGGGAGGCCCAGCAGGCTTGGCGCATGGCGAGGGGCAATGGGGCTGCACGCCTGGTGACCAGCTGTGGTGGCTAAAGGACACTTCCTCAGCCAGGGGCCCGGCCCTACGCCCCTCCCTGGGTAGACACTGCCACCTTCTGGCTCTTTGTTGACTGACTGCTCTACCCCATCTTTTTTTTTTTTTAAATTGATTTTTAAAAA
>NW_005274239.1:0-390 GCF_000412655.1 Myotis brandtii | reverse complement strand
GAATGAGATAAAAATAAAATATTGAGCAAGTGATATAGCTGTTTGTATTTTATCGGCCAAAAAAACCTATAGTTTTTGAGGCAGGAACCATGTCTGACTTACTTATTCAGAGAACTCCAGAGTAACTGTCATGATGAACTGCATATCATGGACTTTCAAGTGTTGTTGGAGTCAAAAATGGAAATGTTTCCATTAATACCCAAGATAACGTGAAACCTCAGCTGAGTTCAAAATGCAAAATTTCTGCAGTTACCGTTACCAACCGTCATTTTCAGATTCTAAAGTTATATGTACTATTTTTTAAACACGCTGAGGTGTGTAAACATAAAATAAAAATCAGGTAAGTTAAAAAAGCTTTTAAGCCCAGCCAGTGTTGCTCAGTGGTTGAGC
>NW_005274238.1:0-390 GCF_000412655.1 Myotis brandtii | reverse complement strand
TCAACACAGGAGCTGCCTCCTGATGGTCAGTGCGCTCACACAGTGGGAGTGCCACTCAGCTGACCAACGGGCCCCAGATGCCAAGCTCACAGCTGGCAAGCTCAGCTGCAGCAGCGGAAACTTCTACTGTAGACACTCCCCCTGCACTGGTGGCAAGCGCAGCAGGGCTGGGATGAGCGGGAGCTGCTTGGTACCCAGCCTGGGCTCAAGCTCCTCCCTGGCTGCATGCCACTTTGCACATTACTTTGTGCTATGGGGGATCAATGCAGACAGCGGGCTGGAGCCCTTGGAGCTGGCAGGTAAGGCCGGGCTGCAGTGACGCAAAGGTCCACTGATCCCCGCAGGCCAAGGCGAGGGACCCCACTGGTGCATGGATCCATGCACCAGGCC
>NW_005274237.1:0-390 GCF_000412655.1 Myotis brandtii | reverse complement strand
AACAAAATTTTCAGGATTCCTTGATACAGACATTCTGTGAACAGTAGTACAAAACCCATTTGTGAAGCCCTGATTCAGGTTGCAGCTAGATTTTTTAAAAGATAAAGAAATGTAAGGATTGATAAAATTATAAAAATTGAAATATTTAAACAAGCTTTTTGTAAAGAAGTTATGTTAACTTTACCTGAATGTTTTATGGGATTAGATATTATTATGTCTGCCGGGAACACTTCTCTGTCAGTTCTTTCTTTTGGCTATCAGAGGGAATAACTCTGGAAGGTCATGACCTTTGCACTGTGAAATTGTTTAGTACTGTCAAATACATTATTGCTTGTCCAACTGAAACTTGGTAAGATATTTGAAGAGATTTAATAACCCAATGATCCGAAA
>NW_005274236.1:0-390 GCF_000412655.1 Myotis brandtii | reverse complement strand
GAGCTGAATGAGCCTGGTGACCTGCTCCACAGCCTGTCTGTGACTGGGCGGGCGGGGACCTCCCCTCTCCCTGGCCCTTGCCGGATGCTCTGATGACCTAGTTGGCAGCTATGTCCACGTTTGGCTGAAAACAGGAATTTCTGCCTCACTGGGGGGTCTTGACCAGGTGAGCAAACACCCCTGTTTGCCAGGAAAAGGGGTCACGGGCCTGATGGGCTCCTGGCTGGATGGGAGGCCCGTAACGCCCTGGGCTGAGCTCAGCCCCTGCTACTGCCTCCCCTTAGGCCTTCATCGATCACCTACTGTGTGCCAGGGTGTTGATTCTCATGCTCTCGCACTGCCCAGCTCCATCCATGAAATAGGCATGTAAACTTTTCCTTTGGAGAGTAG
>NW_005274235.1:0-390 GCF_000412655.1 Myotis brandtii | reverse complement strand
CCCACAACATTCCGGATTTGGGGGCTTTCCCGATAATGTTAAAGGGGAGAAAGTGTTGAATTCGAGTCAGGAATGCTGGTGTCTTGTTTCATCTCTGCCCTTTTTACCTATGGGACCTCAGGCAGGTCATATCACCTCTATCTCCACGTCTTATTTGAACAACAGAGACAATGATCCCACCTCACAGGAATAATGTTGACATCACCTGAGCAGGGAACTCATCCAAGCAAGCCACAAATAAAAGCTTATGCCTCAACACCCTTACCCCACCTACCTCTAAAGGTCTCTGCGTTGAGTGTCTGCAGTTACTGGCTGACAGTTCTTTTAGCTGGACTCTTCTTACATGGGGAGGGGAAAGGAGGTTGTGTCCTGGAACAAGGAGAAGAAGAG
>NW_005274234.1:0-390 GCF_000412655.1 Myotis brandtii | reverse complement strand
TGTGGGACCCTTCCCAATGTCACAGTGCCCCTCCCTCGTGCAGGGCGTGCCACCTGCTGATGCTGCCTTTTCACATCACACCCCTGTAGGAGGCCAGGCTCTTACACTCTGTCTTTTGGGTCCCACAGCGCTGCTTTGTAGTCTCACCAAGACATCCGTCTGCTGTAGCCTTCTGGCCTGCACCCTTTCCTCCTTTGGGAGTAGGCTGGGTGGGCAGCCATCATTTTGTTTTGTCTCCCCCCCCCCGCCCCCAGTATCTCATCTATTTCTCTGAGCCTCGGACCAAAACACATACCTTTCTGTCCAGTCTGAGGGCCAGAGCATGCACATTAAGTTACACAAATTGACATCACGGGCCAGGGTGCTGGTGGGGAACATGGGAAGCGTCCC
>NW_005274233.1:0-390 GCF_000412655.1 Myotis brandtii | reverse complement strand
GAGATGGTGGGAGGTTGGCCAGCCAGCCCACCCTGATAGGGGTCCAATCAGGGCTGGGCCAGCTGGGAAGAGGGGCTTCAAGGGATTCGCCGGTGGGCCCTGCTTCCGATTGGGGTGGGGAGTTTGATTGGGGGTGGGGCCAGCTGTGGGGAGGGGCTGTGGGTGATGGGCCAGCCAGCCCCACCCCCAAATGAGGTGTGGGGGGCCAATCAGGGATCAGAAGCTGGGGGAGGGGCTGCAAAAGGTTGGATGGCTGGCCCTACCCCCTATTGAGTGGGGGGCACGATCAGGGGCAGGGCCGGCCAAGGGGAGGGGCCACAGGAGGTTGGCCAGCCAGACCCACCACCTGATCAAGCTGGTTCACTGGCTGCAGTGGGCGTCATAGTGACC
>NW_005274232.1:0-390 GCF_000412655.1 Myotis brandtii | reverse complement strand
CTCAGGCCCAGGGGTGTTCCCAGAACCTACACACAAACCCTGTGGGTTCTTCAGCTCAAGTCAGAACCCCATCTTCTTACATGGGTTCAGGGCAGGCCCATCTGACCATCTCCAGTTAACTGAGCAGCCACGAAAGGGATCTGAATGTCTGGGCTACAGAGTCAGGGGCATGTGTGTCCCACTCAGCTTCCCCAGAAGTTACCCACATCCGGAAGAGTGACCTCCAGGAGCCATTTTGGAACAATATGACCCTGACCCTGCCACACCTGATTGGAAGAGAGTCACTGTGATGTGGCCAGGCCTGTGACCCATAAACTTAGAAACTGTGGGGCTGCCATGTGTTTTTTTTGTTGTTTAAATATATGTTTATTGATTTCAGAGAGGAAGGGA
>NW_005274231.1:0-390 GCF_000412655.1 Myotis brandtii | reverse complement strand
ACCAAAAGAGAAATTATTAAGATTTTTCTCTTTAGCGCTATTTACATGATGGATTATATTGTTTCTTGTCTCCCCTCTGTTGAATCACCCTTGAATTCCTAAGATGAACTGCACGTTATCATGATGTATTATTTTCAATACATTGTTGGATTTTATTTAATATTATGTAGCATATTCAAAAGCAAGACTAGTCATATGTCTTATTTAGGTATAAACTTTGTAAGATTTGAGAACAGATGTTAAACACTTCATAAAATGAATTTGGAAGCTTTCCTTCTTTTTCAGTGTTTTGAAATACTCTAAATAGCACCTAGGACTATCTGATAATTAAAAGTTGTGTGGGACCTGGCTGTTTTGGCTCAATGGATAGAGCATCGGCCTGCAGACTGA
>NW_005274230.1:0-390 GCF_000412655.1 Myotis brandtii | reverse complement strand
TCTCTGAAATCAATAAAAAATATTTTAAAATAAAAAAATAAAAAATAATAAAATGTTTAAGTTTCAAGTTATAAAAGCAGTTCCTGGCATGTAAAATACAGCATAGGGATTATAGTCAATAATAGTATAATAGCTATGTATGGTGTCATATGGGTACTAAACTTATTGGGGGGAATCACTACATAAGTTACATATATTTCTAATCACTATGTTGTATACCTGAAACTAATACAATATTGAATATCAATTGTAATAGAAAAACAATGTTTTTCTTTAAAAATGAAGATATTTTAGCAATTTACCAGATTAATAAAATTTAATAATTCTTAGTTTTCATTAAGAATATGTCCAGCCCAGCTGGCATGGCTCATTGGTTGAGCATCGACCTAT
>NW_005274229.1:0-390 GCF_000412655.1 Myotis brandtii | reverse complement strand
TATTAGGACAGGGGAGACCTGTCTGGGCCTGGGCCTTAGGAAGACATGGAGGGAGAGTGGAGAGAGCCTTTAGGGGATTGGATCCCTGACAGAGGGAGCAGGCTGGTGCAAGAGGGAGGGACAGCCTGACTGGCGCAAGGTGGACAGGGGAGGGAAGCTGGAGATGAAGCCTGAGATGTGGTCACGGTCAATACAGCGGCTTTTGTTCTAAGTCCAATGGGCAGCGATGGAAGCTTTGAGCAATGGAGAGATGTGATCTCACAGCTCTGGAAGTCAACTGTGTTTGATGTTTTAGGAGAAGACAGGGACCAATGTCTTTTTGGTCTCTCCACTTTGCAATAATGATGGGAACGATGTCTATATTGGCAGGGTCTGCTCATAAACATGAAA
>NW_005274228.1:0-390 GCF_000412655.1 Myotis brandtii | reverse complement strand
TGCATGTGGCTCTCGAGCCGCAGTTTGCCGACCATGGTATTATAGCAACATGAATGATCACTGGTAATGTTAACCTTGATCACTTGGTCAAAGTAGTGTTTGCCAGGTTGTTGTATTTCTTTTTGAACTTGCAGCATCATCTCACTTCTTCAGGCTTATTTCTGGTCATCTACAGTTTATTAGCATTATTTAAAAAATCTGCTCAAGCGAAGTTTGTTAAATGCCAGGGAAATGAATTTTCCAGAAACAGTAGCATTCCAGAGAAGAGTATGTGCAAGTACGGAGCTATAGAGACAGAATTTAATAGGAGAAATTTAATAAACTTTAGGCAGGATTAAAAAGTCAGCAAAAACTATATAGTATATTAAAAGTAAAACCACTAATCAAATA
>NW_005274227.1:0-390 GCF_000412655.1 Myotis brandtii | reverse complement strand
AAGTCCATCCAGTGCTCTCAGGGAGTCACCGGCCCAGCACGGCCTGCCTGGATGGGGGAGCAGCAGGCAGCTAGCTGTCCATTCCCGGCTCCGTGTATCTTTTAAGCTTCCTGCCAGTGTGTGGGCCCCGTCCCTCCGCAGGGCACAGCCTCCACGGTGTCGGAAGAACCCCCACCAGCAACCGCAGGTGCGAATCCTGGAGGCACAGACGGACGGACGGACAGACGGACGGGGCTCCCTGGAGTGGGCGCAGGAAGGTCCCTCGGGCCCTAGAAGTAGCCACGGGCCCTGATACCCCGGGGTCAGACCCCAGGGAATTGGAGCCTTCTTGCTGCTGTGAGGTGCGGGTGCTCCTGTCAAATAAGAGTGTGAAGGTCACAGGAGCGACTG
>NW_005274226.1:0-390 GCF_000412655.1 Myotis brandtii | reverse complement strand
GTCGCGACCCACAGGTTGAGAACCGCTGGTCTATAAGATCTTTCCTCTCATCATCACAAAAGCATAGTTGTACTATAAATAACAGCATACAGAGTCTAGATGAGGCAAACTCTAGTGGAAAACGTCTGACCCTCACAATGTATGTGGTAAGTGAAAAAGCTCAAAATGCCCAGATCAGAACAAGACCACTTTATTCTCTCATTCAACCAATATTTGAGACCTACTATGAGTCAAGAACTATTCCAGGCCCTTAGAAACAACAGTGAACAAAAACCAAAGACTCAGAGTAGACCAAAGCATCATAGTTCTAAAAAGCCCAGGAAAGAAAAAATCCTGACCCAGCACAGGAAGATAATGAAGGAAGAATATCGCATTCTTCTCTATTTGAGT
>NW_005274225.1:0-390 GCF_000412655.1 Myotis brandtii | reverse complement strand
TTACTAGAACTATAAGATCGATCTCCATGTTGGGTAAGTGGAGGCACAGGGGTTTTTCCTCACCCTGTGCTTTCCTCTTGCCCTGGAATGAGACAAGGCCACAGTAGCCATTTCTCTTTGTTCTCCTTCTCTGCGTCTCTGATTGGTGATGCAAGCTCTGGCAGGTCCAATTTGTTTATTCATTTTTCATCCTTAACTGTGTGTTTGAAGCCTTACCTTGAATTATGGGAAATGAGCCGTACTTTCTGAGCACAGTCCCTTCAGGACCAAGCTCCAGTCTGAGGTCCTGAGAGGTGTGAAATGTAGATGGAAACCCAGGCTGCACTTCTCAATGGCTAAAGTTACTCTAACCACATAACACTGGAAATTGCCTAAAAAACAACTAAAATC
>NW_005274224.1:0-390 GCF_000412655.1 Myotis brandtii | reverse complement strand
GGGGGGGGGATGCTTGTCCTTCATTCACCACAAGAGGGCGCAGAAGAGGCAGCTTTGGTAAGTAATTCAGCCTCTGGTCCTCACATGGAGCTGCATGTTCTCTGTGCACCACAAGAGGGCGCAGAAGAGGCAGCTTTGATCAGGAATTCAGCCTTTGGTCCCCACACTCTACTGAGCATTTCAGTCTCAGGAATCCTTAGAACCTGATTTATGCTCACACCTTTGCCTAGGTCTCCATCTTTCCATCAGTTGGAAAAATATATATATCTTGGCAGAAATATTGTAATATGCTTTGGAGTTGTAAGCCAACTAAGGTGTTTGTAGCAAAGCAAAGTAGTATTTTGTGAGGACACTGAAGACACCTCTGCCATGTGACACCTTTAAACACAG
>NW_005274223.1:0-390 GCF_000412655.1 Myotis brandtii | reverse complement strand
AGTCGCTATGACGTGCACTGACCACCAGGGGTCAGATCAGATTCTCAATGCAGGAGTGCACTCCCACAGCCAACCTCCCTCAGCCGGCCAACCGCCCATGGTCCATATCCCTGGACAGCAGGCCCCAATCACCCAATTGGGGCAGGCCCCTAGGCTGGGATGGAGAGCCGGGGGTGGGTGGCAGTGGACACGACCCCTTTCTCAGGTTGGCCAAGGGTCGGCTCCCTCCTCAGGGCTAGTGGCCAACCTCCCATACCCTGTCCCTCACCAAGCCAGCAGGCCCCGATCAGCCCTCTGCCTGCCTCCTGCCTGCCTGCCACAGTGGCGGTGCAGCAGCGAAGGAAGGAGGATGTGGGGGAGGCGGAGAACTGTGCAGTGGCGGGACACCGA
>NW_005274222.1:0-390 GCF_000412655.1 Myotis brandtii | reverse complement strand
GGCAGCAAGAGGAGAGGGCCGGGCCGTCCACGGCCTCCCTCACCACTTCGCACCATGGGCAACGGCAGGACAAACGCGTTTCTGAATCGGGACTTTGAAAAAATTCCGGGGCGCCTAGAACCACTGTCACCGGAAGGCCCGGCCACGGCGTCGGCCCAAGCCCACTTGAAGCAAAATGAAGAACCATATCTGACGACCGGGACCACGCGTGCTCGTACCAACCCGCTTTGCCCTATGCCGTCCTCCACTCACCGCCCGTGCAGGCCCCCACCTATGGTGCTCCACGACTTGGATAACGGCCACAAAGTCGAGCCCGGTGACTGAGGCACACTCAGGCACATGCCCGCCCGCGCAGCCGGGTCGACCACTGAACACGCTTGCTCCCGCCTC
>NW_005274221.1:0-390 GCF_000412655.1 Myotis brandtii | reverse complement strand
CCCCGCTCCCCGCCTGCGGATCGGAGGCGACGGCGTCTGTGCACACGCACACACTTGCACACGATAATTTTGTTGGAAAAGGAGGCCCGACTCCAGCGGACCTGCACCCCCACACACCACACCTGGGGCGCAGAATCACACAGAGCAGGTCTGTGTCCATGGAGCCACCTCTCCGCATCTGCAAATCCAAAAGTGAAATTAAACCTCCACCGACCTCCTCCTCCTCCTCCTCCTCCCTCTCTACCTCCTCCTCCTCCTTCCAGCCTCAGCAGCAGCAACAGCAGCAGAACCTGCTTCCCCTAAAATCAGATGACCCATAACAGCGCCGACTGATCCTCCAAAAATCGGTATTAATATTTATGAACCCCAGCATTCTCCGTCTGCAAAACA
>NW_005274220.1:0-390 GCF_000412655.1 Myotis brandtii | reverse complement strand
TTTTTCCAGGAAACACACAAAATAATTTTCTATTAATTTGAGATGTGTGTGCTGCCTCCTTGTTTTCTTCTAAAAGTAGAGGACAGATAACTGTTGCTAATAGAAGACAAATAAATTTTTCATGTGAAAATATAAAGCATACATTTAAAACCTGACAATGCTAGTGCTCCAAGCAATCCAACTGTGCCATGTCCGGCATGGTGTACTTGCTTAGGTTCTATTGCTAGAAAATAGTCAAAGTCATAGTTAAAAGAAAGACTCTCACAATTATTTATGCTACCATGCAACGAAACCTTTATTAACATTTCGAACAGGTTTAGCTATTACTGAAAGTGAAAATTTCCAAACTTAAGTTGGGGCAAATTGTTAGAATACAGAGTAGTGCCATCA
>NW_005274219.1:0-390 GCF_000412655.1 Myotis brandtii | reverse complement strand
ATGCCCCTTCCCAAACACTACTATCTCCTTTCTCCTCAAAGGTACTACCATCCTGACTTCTAACTCCATAGATTATACATTAGCTGTGTTTTCACTTTCTATGAATGAAATCATACAGTGTACATGCCTTTGTGGTTGGCTTTTTTGCTCAACATTGTTTGTGAAATTTAGCTATACTGTTGCATAGAGCTGCAGTTTCAATACTTTTCATTACTGTATTGTGTTCCCTTTTCTGGCTAAACTACATTTATTTATGCATTTTCTTACTGATGGACACTGGATTTTTTTCAGTAAGTACTATCCTATATAATAAAGAGCCAATATGCTAATTGGACCAAAGAGCAGGATGACCATCCAGATGACCTACCAGACAAAGCCGGTGCTGAGAGG
>NW_005274218.1:0-390 GCF_000412655.1 Myotis brandtii | reverse complement strand
GGGGAATAAATGGTGATGGAAGGGACTTGATATGGGGTGGTAAACATATCACATAATATACAGATGATATTTGTAGAATTATGTAACTAAAACTTATATAATTTTATTAATTAACATCACCCCAATAAATTCAATTAAGAAAAAGAAAAAATACAAGAAAAAACTGCTTCCCTTCTAACAATAAGTAAAATCTGTATAATATGAAAAATCATATATAGAAGATAATAGTAGGATAGAATATGATGGAATTTTTACATAAACCATTAGTGATGCTATCTATAATAATAAAAGCGTAATATTCTATTTAGACCAGTCGTCCTTCCAGACGTCCTTCCTTCCAGACAAAGCTGCAACAGGCGGGGGCCGGGGCCAAGGCTCTTGCACAAATTT
>NW_005274217.1:0-390 GCF_000412655.1 Myotis brandtii | reverse complement strand
AGGATCAGAGGACAGACAACTGTCTCCAAGCCCTCACTCCAGGACACTAGTTTCCTGAGTACACTGGTGCTATCCTTTCCTAGTTACAGTTACACATCCACCCAGGGTCATGTCCTGTCATACTCTAGTCTACTCATATTGTATTACAGTCTGCTCATAGTTTATTATACCATGTTATGTTACATTAGTTATGCTGCATTTTTACTATATTTTATTATTTTGGGGGGTGATGCATGCCTTTTATTGATATTTTAAATTCCTAACTGCCAAATTTATGTTTTAGTTTTGTTTTCATTTAGGTCCTAGGTCTAGAGTATAATTTCTTTTGATCTTGCAACTGCAATTTTCTTTTCATTTGTTAAAATAAATGGCTTATTGGGAGTTGAGATT
>NW_005274216.1:0-390 GCF_000412655.1 Myotis brandtii | reverse complement strand
TTATAGTGAGATAGAAAGAGGGGTTTAAAATACCTCATAATGTTTCATTGCTAAAAATAATCTGAGATAAATGTGATAAAATAAAAAGAATTTATAAAATAAAGTGTGATGTGCAAGAGCCTTTATTTAGCCTCTATATTACTTGCCTAAATGCCTGAAATATTTTATATTTTTTGTTATGAAAGAAATAGCTGTGATCTTATTTTGCAGCTATGAATTGTAAAGATCTGGGGTGCTAATTTGCAACTAAATACAATTTAGTAAATACAATTTGGAAGTAATAGAACAATTAGCTAGTTTATCTGATTTTGTATGTAAATTTGTGACAAACCTTAGTGCAAACATTCTAGCTCTGATTCTTGAGCTCTTCTCTCTTCAATGTCAGGTGAT
>NW_005274215.1:0-390 GCF_000412655.1 Myotis brandtii | reverse complement strand
TGTGTGTGTGTGTGTGTGTGATTCTTTTCTGGGACTTCAGGAGAGTACAATGAAAGAAATCACAGTGGACCTCAGGGATAAAAGGGGGAGAGAATCTTCATCGGCACGAAGATTCAGGAAAAACATTAAAAAGCAGGAAAGGTAATAAAGGTCCTTGGGGCTGCTTAGAAGAGGATTCAAGGCAAAGAACTTTCTGAGCAGAGGTCAGCTCTAGGGACATTGGGGGTCCATGGACTTGAATGTCACTACCTTCTCCTTAGTTCAAGGGTCTTAACCTGAGGTCCAAGAGACTCCATAGGCCCCAAACCATGCTCAAATAGGAGAAGCTATGGCTTGGTCACCAATAGAAACCACAGATCTTTTCATCACATTATAGTTGTTTCAAATTGT
>NW_005274214.1:0-389 GCF_000412655.1 Myotis brandtii | reverse complement strand
TACATAACCGACATGCAGTCAGGATTCTTTGATTGATATCCCCTGACTGTAAAGACATTTTAGAAAAGGAAAACATGATAATAAAGTATATGCATTTCAACATGGAGGTGCTGGAGTGCAGCTATACTGAGACAAAATGAAGTCACCGAATAGTTGACTTTCACCTGGGTTCAGCATGAATGAGGCACAGATAAAAAAGTAGTCAGGGGTCTTATTTTGGTAATTCAAATACCATGTTCACACTTGCTGCCTGTGACTTGTTTTTATAAAATGATTTATAAAATGCCCTGAACAAAACAAAAATACAACCTTCCATATACGTGGAAATTGCATATCTAGAAAACTCAGAATATGTTGAATCAGATAAAAAATAATGCTTTTCCATGTAA
>NW_005274213.1:0-389 GCF_000412655.1 Myotis brandtii | reverse complement strand
AGCCTTATTAAAATTAATTGTTCTTTTCATTTTTAACTTGTCTTGTTAAAAATGTGATTTCAAAACTATAACTTTCCTGCCTGCCATTACTATGAACAAAGACCATGAAAATTTGAGAGTACAGCATAAGAAAAATTACTTTTAAAAGCTGCAAGGCTTAAACAAGGACCAATTAAAACAATATACTTTTACTCAGTAGTGTATTTCTTAGATATTTGAAATTTACTGTGCTGTACTTATAATTTCTTCACCTTAAACTATATGGTATATTATTTTTTATAAAAATACCAATCCCTTGAAAATAAACAATTTACTTCTATTTTTGTAAAGCTTTAATTACATAACTTTGAGTCAATTAATACTCTTTAAGATTTGCCTCATTATTTGGA
>NW_005274212.1:0-389 GCF_000412655.1 Myotis brandtii | reverse complement strand
CTCTGAAGAAGGTGAGTCATGTGGTATTGGGGAGCACAGACATGAGGGATCCTAGAATGACAGACTCTTCCTGGGGAGACCCTGAGGGTCTCAAGCTCAGTGTGGGGTGCAGTGACCTTGTCAAATCACATGGGGAATTCCCAGAGATCAGGTCATGGACGGAACATCCAGAGCTTTGACAAAGGTCAATACCCTTGGAATATCTACTGTGTCCTGGGGCACAGGGATGGCCGGGTTGACCTCTGGATGTCCTGCTTGGCTTCGGAGGTGTGGTCTGTGGCTTGGGTCCCATAAGCCTGGCATCTTCAGTCTCTGTTGAGGGACAATGTCCTGTCTAGAGCTGTGTGATGTCTGAATAAAAGGAGGGGAGGATGGAACAGAACCTGGAG
>NW_005274211.1:0-389 GCF_000412655.1 Myotis brandtii | reverse complement strand
AATCTGAACAATAAAGATTTAATTAAAACAAAAAAAACAAACAAAAAAAAAGAAACATATCCAACTAGATGCCATGCGTGGAGTTAGAACAATCTTTATCTTTTAGAGATACATGCTGAAATATTTACAATGAACTAGTGATGTCTGGGATTTCTTCAAGATAGTCCACAATAGGGAGAGAGTAGGTGGTGGTGTTGAAGGATGTATGTGAATTATAGATGACACTAGATCAACCATGACTTGCTAATTGCTGAAGCTGGGAGATGCTTACATGGAGGTTTATTCTGCTATCCTTTCTACTTTTGTATTTGTTTGAATTTTCCATAATAAATTTTTTTTAAAGAATCAATACATGGTTTGGAAACAGCCTAAGTGCCCATCAGCAGATG
>NW_005274210.1:0-389 GCF_000412655.1 Myotis brandtii | reverse complement strand
TCTCTCTCTCTTTCCTTAAAGACAGCATTAAGTTTTTTCAAACATGTTATCTTAGGTTATAATTGAAATTAGACTCTGTGGAAGGAAAGGAATGACGGGTCTCCTCAAAGGCCCCTTGTTCCACTGATTTGATCAGTTATGCTTTGTTAATAAGGTGGCCTTAAGAACTTGCATTATTGAGGGAACCCGAGGAATTATAGATAAGTAAAATTGGTGTCAAGTATTACGAATTTTCTCTCTCTCAGTTTTTTACTCTCCTTGCCTCATTTTTCCTCCTAAATCTCACAGTCCTAGCCCTTAGAGATAGTATGTTCTAACCTTTATGTGGAGGGCAAGTCATGGAATATCAAGGAAGCAAGAATGGAGTGGGAGTAAAGGAATAGCAGTAG
>NW_005274209.1:0-389 GCF_000412655.1 Myotis brandtii | reverse complement strand
ATTGTGTGGAATACATGTTATATCTGGTCCTATGAATATAAACTAATGGTCCTTCCAGGATGGGAATGGTTCATGTAGCTGGATGGACTCCTTGAACTTTGTGCCATATTGGGGCTCCACATTGATTCTGTTGTTGGCAGGTTGGAAAGTCAATAGCTATACTGGCCTTGAAAAGTGGGAGTCCATGATTTTGGCATATTCATGATCTAATTTTCCTCCTCCTTTAGCTGGTCGTACAAGATTTCCCATACAGCTATTACAAATGAGCTGAGGGAAGGGCATTGTGTAACAGTAGTTGATTCCAATTCTTATTATGCTCATTTGCAGAGGTACCATTTTTTTACCTTATGATAATTTGAAGGTTCCTGGATTCTCAGTACCTTGTTTGG
>NW_005274208.1:0-389 GCF_000412655.1 Myotis brandtii | reverse complement strand
AAATTAGCCTGCTATACTTGGTCAAACATTTAATTAAGTCACCTCTAATGTCTTGGCAGGGCCAGACCAAATGAATTTGTGGGCCTTACTAGTACTATTCTGTGGCCCTCGGGCCTGATGTTCCCCACGCCTGCTAAATGCTTTCCTATGTATCCATATAATGCTATTCTAAGTGTCCATATGGAGATTTCTCAGGCACACAAAGAAGACAATGGAAAGATAGAGGCATGGGTTGGAGTCATGTGGCCAAGCAATGCCTGCAGCCACCAAGAAGCTGTAAGAGGCAAGGAACAGATTCTCCCTTAGAGCCTCTGGAGGGGGTGCAGCCCTGCTGACACCTTACTTTCTGCTCAGTGACCGGATTTCAGATGTGTGGCCTCCAGAACTGT
>NW_005274207.1:0-389 GCF_000412655.1 Myotis brandtii | reverse complement strand
AAGGCAAAGAGGGTTTCCTCAGTTCACACAAACCCTGCTGAGGAACCATGGGCTTCTGCTCCCCAGCAGTGTTTGCCAGGCAGGGTGAGCAGGCAGGGACTGTCCCTGATCCCCACGGGCAAAATCTGGAGCCAATGGTCTGTGCTGGGTACTGAGAGTCGAGGGCTTGTGTACACACTTGAGAACTCAATTCCCAGGGCCATGATCATCCAGACGCTTGTTACTGTGGAAACAGCATTCAAGTCTAAGTTCTTCAGAGTGCACGGTAAATAGAAGTGAAATGGGAACTCAAGATTAGAATTTACACAGGAAAAGAAAGGAAACTGTTTGAAAAAAATAAAAGCTGTTCACTGGAAACAGAAATTTAGATTACCTAACTAAAGTGAATA
>NW_005274206.1:0-389 GCF_000412655.1 Myotis brandtii | reverse complement strand
GCTTCTAGCTGCACCATTTCCTTTCCCAGGAGGCCATGGGGAGACATTCCTGAAACCAAAGTCTGTCGGCCCTCCTGGGTATTATTGTTACCCAAGCTGGGCATTTTTTCCTGGTCTGAATACACCAGGTGTCTGTGATGGAGGTTGGGAAGCTATCTGAGACATATGTATCTGGAGAGAAAGCCTCCCTTTAATAAGTCTGTGATCATGAAAGACTCCAGTTCAATGTAGAACACTAGCTCAGTAATGTTTAGATTTTTCCCATTTTGATTCTGTTTATAGCCCATAATAATGAGGGATTATGAGATTGGGTGACATTTTAAGAACTTAGACTTATTACAGTGGCACCATTAGAGTTTCATAATATCACTCCCAAAATGAGAGGAAGA
>NW_005274205.1:0-389 GCF_000412655.1 Myotis brandtii | reverse complement strand
CCCCAAAGGGGTTACGACCCACAGGTTGAGAACCTCTGTTCTAGAGGATAATGGACCTGCAAAATGGAAGGAACTTAGGACTCTAAGTGATTGGAGCAGCCCTGTGCAGACTAGTGTTGGTTTACAATGTGAGTGAAAAATACACCTTTATCATGTTAAGATTATCGGGTTTTGTAATTCTGCAGCTAGCATTTACTTTAATACAGAAACTGGTACTGGGAAACCTCAAATATGTGGCATATTTAGGTATGGTATGGTAAGTTTCCCAGAAACTGTTATCAGAAGCTGGCAAAATGTCTGTGTTATTTGGTGAAAGATACGTATTTGGTAAAAGTGTTTCCTATAATAACATGCAAAGCAGACCACACGTCGCCTGGAGCCAGTAATTC
>NW_005274204.1:0-389 GCF_000412655.1 Myotis brandtii | reverse complement strand
TTGGACACCTGCGAGCCAGGGAAAGAGCCCTCCAAAGAAACATACCCTATGGCACCTTGAACTTGGACTTTCTAGTCTCCAGACCTGTGAGAAAAATTTATGTTGTTTATGCCACCCAGTGTGTGGTACTTTGTTATGGCAGCCCTAGCAAAATAAGGCAGTGATCATTAATATCTGTTGTAAAGTTAAATATTTTGTCCAAGTTCACAAAATATAGCATGTCCGCAATCAGTCTGCAGAGATTTCAAGTTGTTACACTTACCATCAGAACCTTCATGATTATAGGAACTAATCTATTATGTTACTGCAACAGCCTGATTCTTTAAGATAATTCTAAATTAGGTAACTTCAATTTCAAATTTCTTTTTAAAAAAATATATTTTATTGAT
>NW_005274203.1:0-389 GCF_000412655.1 Myotis brandtii | reverse complement strand
CACCCCCGCCCCCCCACTCCCCAATGCATCATGCATAAACTGGTTCAGGACTCTGTATTGCATGTATTTCCCCTATCTAGATTCCCTTCCCTCTATTAGATCACAGCTCCAGGGTCACCTCCTCCAGGAAGCCTTCCATCACACTCCACAGAGTTCTCATCGTGCTAGAGCCACATTACTCCCGTAGCACTTATCATAATGTGCTGGGACAGCTTGTTTTCCTGCCACAATCTCAAATTGTTCACCCTGTAAGGGCAAGAACTTAGAATTTAAGTACATATTTAGACCTTATTTTTGTTCTCAATTCATTCAATGGTGTAATACAGGGGAATAAAAAGACATTAATTAAAAATTGGAAGTTGACTTGAAAAAAAAATAAGGAAAAACAA
>NW_005274202.1:0-389 GCF_000412655.1 Myotis brandtii | reverse complement strand
CCCCGACCAGACCTCTGACTCTTTGCTGTTGTTTTCCTCACCCAAAGGCATTTTTTCCATTGATTTTTAGAGAGAGTGGACACCAACAGCCCGGCTGTGCACCAATAAAACTTTATGTACAAAACAGGCAGCAGAACAACCTGCCAACCACGGGTCTACCTGGTAAGGGGTGGGCCTTTGGCTTCAATTTAAATGAAAACTGTTTGACTACTGAGCCTGCAACAGGCCAGCGCCCCCCTCTTGTCTCCCTCACTGCTGGGGTCTGTGAGTAAATGAGGTGCAGAAATAGCCCCCAGATCTCAGGATTCGTGGAACCCAAATGAAATAGGACCAAGAGGCATAAATGCTCTTATGCTGATTTTTTTCATTCTTTCATGTTTAGGTAAATA
>NW_005274201.1:0-389 GCF_000412655.1 Myotis brandtii | reverse complement strand
TCCTTGGTGAGGATTAACAACAACAACAACAACAAAAAGGACATACTGCTAGAGAATATTGCCACATGCAGAAAAAACAACACTCTTTACTCCCAAAGAAAAAGCTCAATTATGTAAGTAAATTTACTTATTTTTTAAAAAGTATATACATTCTAGTGAAGTCTATAATGTCAAGGTTAAAGGGAAAATCTTACTATCCTAGAGAAAAATAATTCTTTAAATAAGCTTTTACTTAAATAAAAAAGTTTAAATAAAGATTTAAACTTCTATTTTAAATGTCTTATGATGAGCAATATTGGATGCAGAAAAGGCACATACAGTATTAAATAACTTTTAAAACTACAAAAGAAGGAATACAATTAAATAAAACTTGTTAAGGATATGTATAT
>NW_005274200.1:0-389 GCF_000412655.1 Myotis brandtii | reverse complement strand
TGCATAAGTAGTTGATGCCATGAATTACACCCTGAATAAAATCACAATACCTAAGACACCAAAAGTATTACAACCTGCTTGCAAAGGTTTGCAATTCATTGGGATACTATAATAGAGAAGAAAAAGCTAACCTAGGATACCCCTCCATACAGAGTTAATTCGACACAGGCTCTGTTCTCCAAAGTTTGGGGTCAGCCCAAGGTCATGGCTCCTTAAGTACCAATCATTCATTACCTTATAAAGTAAACCATCATAACTATTATGGGTTTAGGGTGGTGTGAAGGGTTTTCCATGACATTTTTTTATTGTATATTGTATATATACAGACTAGAAGCCAGGTGCACAGCCTGGCCTGCGGGGATCGGCCAAAACCAGCTCTCCGACATCCC
>NW_005274199.1:0-389 GCF_000412655.1 Myotis brandtii | reverse complement strand
GCTCATGCATGTGGAGCTGTCTTTCTAAGCCGGGCATTTTAGGGAAGATTCCTAGCTCTTCGTAACCAACACCAAATTAAACTGGGCAGCAGACTGAGTCTTTTTAGGAAGTTTTGCCAGAGGAGAATCTGAAGGATGGCTTGTCAGAGCTTCTGAGGGTGTGTCCGGTAGGAAAGTCCGCACCCAGGGTGACCTGCACGTGAAGCAGTTGTGCCAAACTGTTGGATTCCGGGAGCTGTGGGTGTGAGGGTGTCAGGCTTGTGGATGGATGTGAAAGACGCAGTTCCTTTTCTCTGCACCTCACATCGTGCCCCAGGCGGCACCAGCGTAAACGCTGTGCTAAGTCAGATGACAAACACTAGGGCCCTGGTTTGCCCTGCCGGCCTGCG
>NW_005274198.1:0-389 GCF_000412655.1 Myotis brandtii | reverse complement strand
GGAAGATGCTTCTGAAAAGGTTTCTTAGCTCTTCCACAGAAACACACGGAAAGAGGTCCACTTTTCTTACCTCTGAACATTGGTGTGAGATTGTGATAGCTGGAATTGTTGCAGCCACCTTATGACCAAGGAGGGAGGTGGATGAAAGATGAAAAACTCTGGGTCCATTGTGACAGCACTAAGCCACAAGCCATCCTAGCTCCAGATTTTTTAAATGAGAAAATGATTTTAGTTGGATTTTCTTACTTGCAACCAAAAAGGTCCCATTATAACAAATAAAACATTAGCATCGGCTTGTTCTTTAAAAGCTATTTTATATTTAAAATGGGTCTGTACCCTAGTACACCACTAATGGGAATGCAGACTGGTGTAACCATTATGGAAAACAG
>NW_005274197.1:0-389 GCF_000412655.1 Myotis brandtii | reverse complement strand
TTTTTTCCGCCTGACTCCTACCCATCCCCATCTTAAAGTGTTCACCTCAGAAATTCATTCATTCTTTCAACTAATCTATTTTGAGCATCTAGTATGTGCTGGGCTCTATTCTGGCCACTAGGGACTTTGCAGTGAACAGAGAAGACCCCATGGAAACAGAACACCCTTCCCTGACATTCCAAGTTGAAGCAGAGAATGGCACCCCTGGGGGCTTGGGGCTCTGTCTGGGCCCAGCACAGCCCTGGCATACAGTCGGCGCCTAGTGGATGAGGTGGACCAGTGAACTGATGTGTTTCTCACGAGGCTGTAAAATCTAGGAGCGTGGGAACTTCACCTGTCAATGTCCCCACTGTATTCTCCCAGGGTCCTAAATAATGTGTGGCCCAGAG
>NW_005274196.1:0-389 GCF_000412655.1 Myotis brandtii | reverse complement strand
GGCTGGTTGGAAGGAGAACCATCCCTCTGATTAGAGGCTTAGAACTTTCAGTCCCACTCCCCTGACTTTAGGACAAGGTATGGGGAGAGGGGTTGGAGGGTGAATCAATCCAAGGCCACTCATGCCTATGTAAAGAAGCCTCCATAAAATTCCAAAAGAACAGGATTCGAAGAACTTCCCGGTTCGTGACCACATGGAGATTCAGCAAGAGCGTGCCCTCTGGGACAGAGTTCCACATCCCTTCCCCATGTCTTGCCCTATGCACCTCTTCCGTCTGGCTGTTCCCGCGTTACATCCTCGTATAACAAACTGGTAATCTAGAGAATAAACTGGTTTCCTGAGTTCTGTGAGCTTCTCTGGAAAACTAATCAAACCCAAGGAAGAGGTGT
>NW_005274195.1:0-389 GCF_000412655.1 Myotis brandtii | reverse complement strand
CATGGCATAATTTTCCCCTTACACATTGTACAATGCATATTGAATAATATCATAATGATATGTCCAGGTTTGTGATAGGAAGGAGAGCGCTAATCTTACATTAAACACTTGTGCTAAAAAACTAAAAAACAAAACAACAAAAAACACTTGTGCTGCTTTCTTCCTAGGCCTCCTATTTAGAAACGAAAGATTGGTTTACATTAGCCAAACAAAGTCAGCAAACAGTGTCAACCTTCCCTGCACTCCACAGCAAAGCTGATTCACCGATGATTTCATCTGTTTCTGGTAAGCAGAAAAGGACAGGAATGACTTCAGAACTCCTCTTTAGGTCTTCTGCTGCTGTTCTAATCTTACAGTACAACATATAGTGGTTGGGAAGAAAAATTATC
>NW_005274194.1:0-389 GCF_000412655.1 Myotis brandtii | reverse complement strand
AAATCATTCGAGGGTTTAGTTGATACCGGAGCAGATGCCACGGTAATATCCGCCCAATACTGGCCCCCCAACTGGCCTTGTGAGACATCTGTAACCCATCTCAAAGGCATTGGTCAATCTACCAACCCCAAGCAAAGCTCCAAAGTTTTAACCTGGAAAGATAACGAGGGCAATTCAGGACACGTCCAACCCTACATAATTAGTGGATTGCCTATTAACCTGTGGGGACGTGACATTTTATCTCAATTAAAACTTATCATGTGTAGTCCGAATGAAATAATTACCCAACAAATGCTCAATCAAGGCTATCTACCGGGCCAAGGCCTGGGAAAGAATAATCAAGGCATAAAACAACCTCTTACTATTATACCCAAAAACGACCGCCTAGG
>NW_005274193.1:0-389 GCF_000412655.1 Myotis brandtii | reverse complement strand
TAAATGCAAATACCCTCGAAAGAAGTATCACTTCCACCTTGGTGTGAGTGTAGCATCAAATCTGGAACAAAACCTAAAGATTAGCCAAGCCAGTCCTCTTACCATACTTATGGGGAACATGAGCCCAGAGAAGAGACTGGCCCACGACAGTCCAGGGTCAAAGCCAGTGTGAAACCCTGGTCTGCTGGTTCCTGGTCCAGGACTCTTTCTACGGCTCCTCAGTTTCTCACTGGGTCCTGCTCTGAGGATATTTTCCTGGAGGAACAGAGGAGGGAAAGAAAGGAGGCATCACAGCAGGGAGGAAAGCCATTGGAGGAGAAAAAGGAGGAGGAAGAGGGGAAGAGGAAGAAGAGAAAACTTAACTGATTCAAGAATGCTCCTCTATATAC
>NW_005274192.1:0-389 GCF_000412655.1 Myotis brandtii | reverse complement strand
GAGGAGATCTGTGGGGCACACAGGCTGGCAGGCAGACTGGACACCTCACCCCACCTGGACACAGGCTCTGGGAAGGGGCTGGGGGCAGTGAGGAGTCCTGCTACCAGAGTCACAGGGTGAGAGCCAGGAGGGCTCATGGGGGCAATCGGGCCAATGTCCACATGGTACAGACAAGGCACCTGAGGCCCAGAGGGCAGTGATCTGCCCAGAGTCACCCTCTCCTCGCCCAGCACCCCACGCTTCAAGGCCTCCCAGGCTCCCCGTGTTTCTTCTTTCCAGGCCTCAGTCTTCCCATCTGTACCATGGGGGCTGGGTTGGGTGATGGCCAAGCTCCTTTCCAGTGCTGATAACTGATTCTGGAAAGCTAGAGCAGCTGCCTTCCACAGTGG
>NW_005274191.1:0-389 GCF_000412655.1 Myotis brandtii | reverse complement strand
CACGGAGCCAGGCCCCTCCCTGTAAGGATCGAGATCAGAAATGACACCGGTCACTTCCATGGACGTGCCATTGCTAAAGCCCAGCCACAGGGCCACACCAGGTGTGGGACAGCTGAGCAATGTCATCTTCACTCCAGGTGGCTGCCTGCTCTGCTAGAAACCCAGCGCGGTGTGCTGGCGGACAGCTGGCAGGCTCTCTTCGCCGTGGCTCGGTTAGACGGATGTAGGGCCTAGTCTCAGGGTTGGATCTCTTTCCCTGCCACCAGAGTGCAGGTTATCCAAGATACAACCAGCTCGACGTGAGGGAGAAATAAGTTTCTGTTTCTTACGGGTGCACCGTGTAACCATAAAAGGACCCGGGCTTAAAAGGGAACGGAAACCATGGGCAG
>NW_005274190.1:0-389 GCF_000412655.1 Myotis brandtii | reverse complement strand
GTCCTCTGCCCATTTTTTATTTGGATTGTTGTTGTTGAATTGTATGAGTTCGTTATATATTTTAGATATTGACCCCTTATCAGAAGTGTTGTTTGCAAGTACCTTCTCCCATTCAGTGGGTAGCCTCTGGATATCTATCCGAAATTTTTGAAACATTCATACACAAATATATACGCATGGCTATGTTCATTGCAGCATTATTCATGATGGACAAGACATGGAAACCACCAAAGTGTCCTATGTTAGATGGTTTGATAAAGAAGATGTTCTTATTATATACAATGGAATACTACTCCACTATAAGGAAACATGAAGTTCTGTCTTTGCGCAACATAGATGGATCTTGAGAATATCATGCTAAGCGATACAATTCAGGCAGAAATAAATCA
>NW_005274189.1:0-389 GCF_000412655.1 Myotis brandtii | reverse complement strand
TAACATAAAATATACCATATCTCAACCATTTACAAGTGTACAATTCATTCATGTTAAGTATAAGTCACATTGCTATGCAACTCATCTGCAAAACTTTTTCAACTTGCCCAAAATAGAAACTTTAACCCATTAAACAACTCCCTGTAGCCCCCTGCCCCCAGCCCTTGCAACCACCATTCTTTCTGTTTCTACTCGGTACCTACTGGAACATACAATGTTCTGTGACTGGCTTATTCACTGAGCCTAATGTCCTCATGGTTCACCCGTGTTGTAGCATGTGTCAGCCTTTCCTTCCTTTTCAAGGCTGAGTAATATTCCATTGTCTGCATAGACCACTTTCTATCACTCATCCATTGATAGACACTTGGGTTGCTTCCACCTCTTGGCTC
>NW_005274188.1:0-389 GCF_000412655.1 Myotis brandtii | reverse complement strand
AGTTCAAAAAGATAAGAAAAAAGGAGATGGCTTAGATAGAATCCACTCACCTACCCATAGTAGAGAAATGTAACTTGATATTTAACACAGATACCATTTATTAACCTATCAGATTGGTAAAGTTTCAAAAAATGTGAACACATTCTATGAGTGTGGTTGCGATGGGATTTAAATTGATACAAATTCACCCTGGCCATTGTGCTCAGTGGTTAGATCATCAACCTGCACACCTAAGGGTCAAGAGTTGATTCCCATTCGAGGGCATGCAAATGGGTTGCAGGTTCAATCCCCTGCCCCAGTTGGGGTGCCTGCAGAAGGCAACCAATCCATGTATCTCTCTCATTCTCCTCCTCCCTTTCTCCCTCCCTTCCACTCTCTCTAAAAATCAA
>NW_005274187.1:0-389 GCF_000412655.1 Myotis brandtii | reverse complement strand
TTTCAAGAATGAATAGCATAGTAAATACATTAGAGGCTTGCAATTCAGCCCATACCAGAAATTTCAAAAATTTACATAAGTTTTGATTTGTTTCCTCATATCAATGAAAATCAAAATTCAACTGTTTTCCTCCAATCCATTAAAATAGAACTTTATTTACTTTAGGAATAGTGTAGCCTTTTACACTTCAAGTTCTCTAGGACAGGCACATACAAAACTGACCTAAAAATGGAAAATGCACCTGAGAACTTACAAAAACTCATCTCATGTTTACATGTTCTCTTGCCTGAATGGGAACAAAATTTTGTTTGGTTTTGCACAATCAATCTCACCTTATTCACATCATTTCCCTCAGTCAAGTTATACTTTAAAAGCCCAGATGCCATGCA
>NW_005274186.1:0-389 GCF_000412655.1 Myotis brandtii | reverse complement strand
CTTCTCCTTTGAGCCAGTTCTCACATCTTACTGGTTCTCTGATGAATTAACATGCTACATGCAATCCTGGGTTCATGCTCATTTCACAGTTCTATGAGAGTCATGGTTTTACCTTTAAAAAAATCCTCTTTTTCTCACACATGCATGCACATGTGCACACACAGGCCCTGCTTGGCTCGGCCGTCCGACCCTGAGTAAAGTTGAGTTTGGGGAGAAAGATAGATCGGGAACTGCTGAAAGGCGAGCCATGCAACCGGGACGTTGTTAGATAATATGCCTTTAAGATGGTCATTCAAACGGGGGGCACCCCCATTTTGTAATTCCCCGTCCCGTCCCTCCCACTGGACTTTCAGGGTGAGTAGGTGGCATCACGCTTCGATTTTTCCAGG
>NW_005274185.1:0-389 GCF_000412655.1 Myotis brandtii | reverse complement strand
CAGACCAGTGAGTGCTACACACCCGGCAGAGACAAAACATTGAGCCAGTGGGTGCTTTGCCATCATAGACACACCCTGCCCCCAGAACAGACAGAAATGTCACCTGGTGCACACCCTACCCACAGTTCAGGTCAGAGCTGCTGGAGCGACCTGGTGTGCCTAACCACAGGTCACAGGTCCATGCTGCAAGTGCACTGCCAGAAAGACTAGCCCACCATCTGCCTTAGGGGTTGGAGCAGCACAGTGAACTGCATTCCAGAGGGCTCTGGGCCTTCATGGAGAGTCTCACACTAGGGTTACTGTGCATCTGCCCTCCACCAACCCAAGAAACAGATAATTGAGTGACCAGAACTGTGGGAAAAGGGGGTATAACTCAGAACAGAGACAAT
>NW_005274184.1:0-389 GCF_000412655.1 Myotis brandtii | reverse complement strand
GAGCATGACTGCGGGGGGAGCACCTGTTCTAGAGACGAGCCACCCCACGGCTCCTGCGCTGGCTGTCCCTCAGGGCACTAACTTATGGCCCGCACAGGCTGCATGCCTCGCGACTGTCGTCATCATCATCATCATCCTTGCTATTCTTTTGCGTCAAGAACATTTTGAAAGTAAAGTAAAGATGAAGTCTTCCTCCGTGAACCTCATCGTGCAGTTCTGGGGGGTCACCCTTTGAAAGAACCAATCACGTGACTTTAATACCTGTACTATGACTCACTTAGTGTCACCTCTCCCAGAAATATATGAAAAAATAAAAACTGGATGTATTGGGAAGACATCTGGAACACCAGTAAACTTAGATGTGTTTAGATGAGCTAGTCTGGCTGATA
>NW_005274183.1:0-389 GCF_000412655.1 Myotis brandtii | reverse complement strand
TATCGAATGGAAGAACAAAGGAAAAACGGAGCAGCCTGTCATTGATCAACCTGCTTAACTTTCACACCAGGAAAAACACTGAGCCAAATCCTCCAGGGAAAACATTAGCAATGAAAGATACCAAACTAGCTAATGGTAATCAGCAGAGCTTAATCAAGGGCAAGTCTGTCGAACCATGTGTATCATCTTGCATAATGCAGGGATACGCTGCAAAGCCAAGTCCAGAGACCCATCACGGCCTCTTGGGGTGGCCTCACATCCATCTAGGACACACAGTCATCAAAGAAGCTGAAAGAATATGCTCAGGCCTGCAGTTGCTCTTCTGCACACCAGGGTTTGGAAGGCCAAACCTTGAGACTTAGACTCAACCTGAAGACAGAGATAAAAGC
>NW_005274182.1:0-389 GCF_000412655.1 Myotis brandtii | reverse complement strand
CCCCCCCAACCATGAAAAGAGGCAGTGGGGCTGGCAGAGGCTCTGGGGGACTTGGAGGCTGGGTTACATTGGAGCTCTTTTGGCAACGCCCTCCAGTTGCAGGCCTGGTGGAGCCCTGCTGTAAGCATCCGTGGTTTGTGTCCTCCCGGAAGTACAATCAGAGATCATAGACCTAACCAGTCCACAGCCCCCTGACCTGCTGGAGAGGATTCTGGGAGGTGGGCCCAAACCTCTTGAACACCTTTCCCCAAGGGCTACAAAGAGTCTCAATGATCATTGTTTTGGGAGAAGAAGCTCCAGGTTAAGACTGTGGCAGTGGTTTCATTTTAATGAAGCAACATGGCCTGTGCCTGAGTGGGCTGAACACTAGAACATGGACTCTAAGTCTC
>NW_005274181.1:0-389 GCF_000412655.1 Myotis brandtii | reverse complement strand
ATAAAAATGTGCCACAATCTTAAATTCATAACATTTAAAAAGAAAAATACCAGTGGAAATGAGAAAAACTCTGCTCTGCTAGCAGTAATTTGGCTGGTGTAGTAATTATGGTGAGCAGTCTCATATAACTCAGTCAAAATACATTTCATGACTCAGCAATCCTTTTCCAGTAATTGTAGCCCAAAGAAATTCTTACACAGTTTTGTAAGATAAACTGTTCCACAAGTTCATTTCAGCATTCTTGTGTTAATGATATTTGAAAGGTCTTTAAGTTTTTATTTTTGAGCAAAGAGATAAGTAATGGATACACCCTATAGAATAAAATGCAGTAGTCAGAATAATATAGCACTGTGTGTACACTTTTTAAATGTAAACAGATAAAATGAAAT
>NW_005274180.1:0-389 GCF_000412655.1 Myotis brandtii | reverse complement strand
CTGACTTCAATGTGAATGTGCCCATCTCCCCCTTTGTTCGATTCCCTCCCCCAGTGATCTGCTGGGAATGGATCGGTGGTTCCCTGGGAAGCAGCATGAAGCTGTAGCTTCCTGTTGAAGCTGCCCAGATGACCATGCTTAATAATGTCTGGCCTCCCTTTTGCTTTCTCTTCTTTATTAATATTAACTAGCTAATTACAGTGGCAACAATTTGTCCCCATGATTCCATGTCCTCGGCATCTTTTTAATAAATTTTGTTCTTTACTGAATAGAATAACTTCAGTCATTTGCAAAGAACTCTTCATAGGAGAGCAAAGATAAGATGTCAAATGAAGCAGCTAGAAGTCTACTTGTAGGGCAGCTGCTGAAGACTTCATTGCCTTTACATG
>NW_005274179.1:0-389 GCF_000412655.1 Myotis brandtii | reverse complement strand
ATCCCCGGCCGGACTGCTGGTCTACCACATGAGTAACTCATTAAAAGGAGAAACCAGACGAGTGTGGGGTGAGAGGTGTTTAGTGGACTTGTGTTGGCGCCTGGTGCTCACCACAGTGCTTAATGGTGTGTTCCAGGATTCGGCTGGGAAAAGGCATCAATCACCATCATCTTTGGAATACAACTGTATAATGGCGTTGCGGGTAAATCACAGGCTTTGAAGTCTCAGATCTGGGTTTGAATCCTTGTTCTACCTCTGCCTTTGGGCCATTATGCAAATCAAATTCTCTGAGCCTCAGTCTTCTCATCTGTGAACTAGGCATTTTGTCCTCACACTGTAGCTATGAGGATAAACAGGTCATGAATTTAAGTGTGCATATTTAATGAGGC
>NW_005274178.1:0-389 GCF_000412655.1 Myotis brandtii | reverse complement strand
ACGTTCTCCATTTTATACCTCTCCTGCTGGCTCAAAGACATTTGGAGAGCATAAGTGGAAGGACATGACCAAAGACCACTTCCCTGAAACATCAGTTTTCATGACAACGATGACATGATTACCTTCATGTCCACTGACGGGTCACCCTGCAGCAGTGTCCACTCGTACTGGACGATGGCGTGGTCGTCTGTGCTCTCGCGGCCGTCCAAAACCAGCCCGTCTGTGGGCAGACGCAGAACCACATCGTCTCCGGCCTTGCTAAGTGGGGGCTCATCTTTTTCTGTGAAAGAAAAGAATTCACAGGAGAGATGATGCCCCAGTTTTTCTAATTTTAATTAAGAGGCCTCTCGTTTGCTACAAGAGATTTAGTTCAACAAAGAACTGCTAAG
>NW_005274177.1:0-389 GCF_000412655.1 Myotis brandtii | reverse complement strand
TATTTTCCAACAACTGAACTCACATTTTTATGATAAATCAATATGCTGTTAGCAATGCCATGATCATATAAATAATGTTCATTGTGGAATCATGTATTGTGCCAACTTTCCTATTAAAATTATTTTATTTCTTATTGGTTCTTGACTTTTGGAGGTTTTCTTTGAACATTTTTTTCACGTTGCCTTTTATTATTCTTTCTTAGTCATTTTAGTGCATTAGCAGACGAAATCACCTACACATCAGGAACTGCACAGGAAATTGCTTCTTTGTTAGGGAAGCCTCAGCTCTTCTCTGAAGGCCTTTTAAGTAACTGAATTAGGTCCACTCAGATCATCTAGGATAACCTCCCTTACTTAAAATCCTATATAATAAAAGCCTAATATGCTAA
>NW_005274176.1:0-389 GCF_000412655.1 Myotis brandtii | reverse complement strand
AAGATGGAGGCAAAGGAGGTGAAAGTTACACTCACTTCCTCCATGGACCAGCTTGGAATTACAACTCAATTATATAACTACCAACCTGAATAACCAAATGAAGACTAGCTGAATATAAGTCTTATAACCAAGGATCTACAGAAGAAGCCTCAGCTAGACTGATAGGAAGGACAGAGATTCAAAAAGGGCTGGCCCTTCATTCACTGGTGATGGCTGAGATTACGGAGGCATGTCTCAGTGAAATGGTCTCCCTGAGGACCAAGTTGTCTCAACCCCACGCTCTCATCCCTGAGAACCAGAAGAGGAGCCCACAAGACATCTGGCTGTGAAAATCAACGGGGATTCTGCCCTCCAGGAAGAGATAGGAGTCTGCTAGAAACCCAGAAGCC
>NW_005274175.1:0-389 GCF_000412655.1 Myotis brandtii | reverse complement strand
CGTAGCAGCAAGTGGAGAAGACAGGATTTGAACCCAGGACACGCTGACACCTAAACTTATGTATGTGTGTGTGTTTTTTAACTCAACTATGCCTCCCTGGGCATAATTAATGTTTAAATAAATTAATTTTGTAAGTGAAATGCCTGCACTGTTTTGAAGATGAAATATTTTTATCTTTTAGGAAATGAAATATGAATCATCATCAAACTATGGGTAAAACAAAAAGCTTTTTCATACCTACCCTTTACCTTTGATTTCATTGACCAAACAAGGGCAAAACTTACTCCAATACAGACAGCTTTCATAGCTTCTCCTTTCCTTTATCAGCAATAAACCATCATTGTGAAGCTGTTTCCCAGTAGCACATCATCCAGCTACTGTGTTACCTA
>NW_005274174.1:0-389 GCF_000412655.1 Myotis brandtii | reverse complement strand
GTGTGTGTGTGTGTGTGTTTTGCGTAGGTCTCTTTTGGAAAATATCTCTTTAAAAAAATAATTCAAACACATTCTTTGTTTCTTTCCTCTGCGTGTGAAGGACCAGAAAGCCTCAGTGCTAACCAATCCTCTGGGCACCACGGGAGGCTGCCATCTGCTCTATGGGCCTGGGAAATGGCGGTGGGACTCCCAGCTCTGGAAACACTTTGCCCCGGTTTATGGCTCTGTACTCTGTGCGCACCACAGAGACCCATTCCAGGCTAATTGTTCCAGTGGATTGAGACCCCACGTTATAGACTCAGCCATTAATATAATGGAAGAGGACACGGCAAATGTTGGTCATGGGAAAGGGAGGCACATTCTCTCTCTCTCTCTCTCTCTCTCTCTCT
>NW_005274173.1:0-389 GCF_000412655.1 Myotis brandtii | reverse complement strand
GAAATCAATAAAAATATATATTAAAAAAAATAAAAGCTCCCCAAAGATAATGGGGAAGAAGCTGCCCACACAGTTCAAACAAGGGGCCAGCAATGTTCTCCATAAAAGGTCAGTAGTATTTTAGGATTTACAAGCAGCCACAGCGATGCAGCCATTTTCTAGTGGGTAGACTGGGCTTGGCTCCAGGCCTCTAGTAGCTGACCCTGGTCTAAGCCACCGTCCCCTGCTATTGCTCTCCACACTTCCTAGGAGGGCACACCTCCCAAGAGGAGGCACCTAGGGTTAGGGTCAGGCCTTTTGACCTCCAACTCCCCATGCCGGGGCTCTGACCTGCCCACGAGCTGTTTGCTGGGCTCAGAGCCGCACCTTGCCCTTGCTCCCTCCTTCCC
>NW_005274172.1:0-389 GCF_000412655.1 Myotis brandtii | reverse complement strand
AAAAATCAAGGATCTCTTTCCCGAAGGCTCTCTTGACAGCTCCACCGTTCTGGTTCTGGTGAATGCCATCTATTTCAAGGGGCAGTGGAATGAAAAATTTGATCCAAAAATAACTGAGCAGGGGCAATTTTGGCTGAACAAGGTATTGTCTATTTTTTACTTATATAATGCAATGTAGCTAGACATAGAATGTTCCATTTCAACACATATTTGATTAATGTACAACTGCAGGTAGAAAACAGAATTTCTCACAGCTGCACTTTCTTGTTTTATTTTTTACTTTATTTAGTTAGGAACCCTTAAAGAAACTCTTCTCTCTAACTCACAAATGTCCCAGATTATCTCTTAGAAAGAGGATGTGTTTGCTATCTCAATAATATTATTTTTTT
>NW_005274171.1:0-389 GCF_000412655.1 Myotis brandtii | reverse complement strand
ATGATTATGTGACTAAGATAAATAAATAAATAAAAGCTTCTTTCAAATGAGAAAAAAATTCTCATGTAGTGTGGTCAGCTGGTGAATAATTCTAAAAAAGGTATTTATTTTGCCTTTATCTTTCAAAGATATTTTTTTCCTTGAGATACCTTAGATAGGTAACAGGGCTTTGTTCAATTTGTTTGCTTTTGTCTTATTTTGTTTTCTTTCAATTCTTTAAAGATGTTGCACCATTGTCTTCTCACTTGCATTACTTCCAATAAGAAATGTACTGTAATCTGAATTTCTATTTCTGTATATATAATATTGCTTTTTTTTCTCTGGTTGCTCTAAGGTATTCTGTTTACTACTGCTTTTGATGAGTTTTATTAGGATACACCTTGGTGTAT
>NW_005274170.1:0-389 GCF_000412655.1 Myotis brandtii | reverse complement strand
GTAACCATGAAACGACATACGTCGAGTCCAACATAACCCGAGGACTGTCTACAATAAAATACTTTGCTCTAAGACACACACAGGACAATAAATGCTATAGTTAATATAATAAAAGACAAGCAGGATTTAATCAACGAGTCTTTGGACACTCTCCTGTCCAGGATGTACTTAATTCTGTAAGCAGTTAGACATCACAAGAGATATTTGTGTATATAAGGGGTATGATTAATTTTTTATTTTAGAATGGTCAGCCTGGTGGAAGAGTATAGGCTGGTTTGAAGTTATTCAAATTCAAAAGGAAGTTGCTGCAAATTATGGGAGGTGAGATAAGGCATGTGTTACTATATTAGCAGTGTGAATAAACAGATATCATCCAGAACCACGGGAAC
>NW_005274169.1:0-389 GCF_000412655.1 Myotis brandtii | reverse complement strand
GACTGAGACTGACTGTGTCTTTGAACCAGGTGGTTTCAAGTCTTCTGCACATTGAGGAGAGAAATGTGTGCCTACTTTTCATTGTACCTTCTATTTCTCTTTAGGGTAAAGAGAATTTTTGATGATACTGACCATATACCATCTGTTTGTATTAGCTATCCCAGATTGCTCACTCAGCGAACTGTTAACATGTTGGTCAGGTTTGTTAGAAAGCTTTAGCAATATTGTTGTGTCCATGATGCCCCTAAAAATAGGAATTAAAATAGCGTTACTTAGAATTACATGATTCCATGTTACATGGTATTGAAGATTCTAGTCTCTACCTACTTTAGTTAGGCAAATTAAAGAGCAGAATTGGAAGTTTTTAAGTGTAATTCCTTTTGTCAAAA
>NW_005274168.1:0-389 GCF_000412655.1 Myotis brandtii | reverse complement strand
CGGTGGAGGAGGTGACGTGGAACTGGGGCTTGAAGGAGGAGCTGGAGCCAGCCATGCGCGGTCTAGGGGAGAGTGTTTGGGGAGGTGGCAACAGCCAGTGCAAAGGCTCCGTGTAGCTGGAGTGGAGTAAGCATGGGGAGAGGGAGCCAGAAGAATTTGAGTGAGGCATTTGGATCGACTCTAAAGTCATGTGGATGTATTGCAGCATTCTGAATAGAAGGACATAAATGCCGTGATGCGCCATGAGAGGGGCAGGCTTGGGGGTGTGTGCAGGGGGGGCGCCCAGAAGTGAGAAGAAGTAAGCAAATTCAGGTTCTATCTGAAGAGGCATCTTCAGTAGAGGGAACTGAGTCTCAGAGAGGTTAGGTGACTTGCCCAAGGTCACACAG
>NW_005274167.1:0-389 GCF_000412655.1 Myotis brandtii | reverse complement strand
GTTTTACAGTGTTTATGGTACTTTATTCTTGGAAAGATGTTTTATTTTAAAATAGTCAAATTTGTCAATATTTTCTTTCATAGTTCTTGCCTTTTGTGATTTGATGACCTAAAATTATTCCCCTTTGTGTTCTTATAAAAGTTTAAAAGTGTAATGTTTTACACTCAGGACCTTAAGATGACAAGGAATGATTTTTATATTTGCAAAGCAGTCTTGATTCTGTGGGAACAAGGAATGTCCTTTCTCTTTCACCTGGTGGGTTTTGATTCTGCCAATCATCAGGGGAAGTGAGGGCATGTCAGGTGGAATCTGACCCTAGTCTTTCTGGTTTATCCCTTTGCCTGGGCCCTGAACTCTTGCTTTTGGTAGGATGAGGAGATGCAGGAACT
>NW_005274166.1:0-389 GCF_000412655.1 Myotis brandtii | reverse complement strand
AGGGGAGGCCTGAGAAGGCCGGATGTGCGGACGGTCAGCTCCCTCCCGGCTGATCAGGCAGCTGCCGGGTACCAGAACAGAGATGAGCCGGGGATAAGTGGCAAGAGAGCAGTGGCAGGCAGCTAGGAGGGTGACCTACCCTGGGCAGCCCACAGCCTCTGTTCCTGTTGATCCCCTCTGACAAGAATGTCCTTTCCTGATTGAGCTTTGTTGTGGGTTGTATCGTGTTTCCCAAAGAGATAGTGGTACTTGGGGATGTAACCTGAGTTAGAAATGGGGTTCTTGTAAATGTAATCAACAGAAGGCCATACTGGGTTAGGATGGGCCCTAAATCCAATGGCCGGTGTCTTTAAAAAAAAAAGTATATATATTATTGATTTCAGAGAGGA
>NW_005274165.1:0-389 GCF_000412655.1 Myotis brandtii | reverse complement strand
GTAAACCCTATGCCAACGATTTACTGAGCACAGTGACAAGACGAGGGCATTGTTATCAGTATACAGCAACAAGATGTTCGCTACAAAGGAAGCTCAGTGAGGGGTGCTCAGGAACTCTCTGTACCATTTTGTAGCTTTTCTGTAAATCTCAATTATTCTACAATAGAAAGTGTATTAGAAAAAGAAGAGAGAAAACACTATGTGAACTGATATCCAAGATAGAATGAGAGAAGCAAACTGCAAAAATAATATACAGACAGTACTTTATCATTTGTGCCTACATAAAAGGAATATGTACACTTACATAAGCAAATGTACAGAGTATGTACTTCTGAAAAGGTATTCAGAAAATTGAGCCCTAGACAGTTTGGCTCAGTAGATAGGGCATC
>NW_005274164.1:0-389 GCF_000412655.1 Myotis brandtii | reverse complement strand
TTTTTGTAGAGCTGCCATCTTTATTTCCGATAGCCCACAATTCCCCTGGCATCCAGAATTCAGACAGGCATTTTATTTAGGAAGATCTCAGATAACCAATGCGTGTAAACCTGGGGCATGGAATTTCTACTGGAGAAGTTAAAAGAGAAGAAATATGGGGAAAGGGCGAGGAAACTGAAGCATTTGTTAGGGAGGGTAGATGCTGATCCCTGGCCTTCGGGCTGTTTTTCCTGAATATGCCCACGAAGTCCTTTGCCAGCCATAACTGTGAGGAAAGGTTAATGCTGGGCAAACATCACACTGTGTTAGCACTAAGCGCTTGTGACCTCGATACGTGTAAGTTACGAGAGGAGGCCTTTGGGGGAAATAGTGTGACGGTGCTTGTCAGC
>NW_005274163.1:0-389 GCF_000412655.1 Myotis brandtii | reverse complement strand
TTTTTTTTTATTGTTACAGAAAGTATCACAGAATGATCAGGACACTTTTAAACATAAAAATATGCCAGAAATCGTACAATCTATAAAACCTTGGGGTAGAATTCTGTAGGAGGAAGGGAAATAGAAATATAAGAAGAAAAACGAAAGGTGTCAAATTTTTAACTGTTGAAGAATTTATTCGTGCATTTTTTTTTAAAAAATGATTGATACCAAGAATCAAATATAGGTCCTATTAGAATTTTTAAATTGGTGTAACAATTTAATTTAAAAGGTCAGTATTTACCATATGCTGCAAATTACATCCTTTCAACCGTTTAAATTTAGGATGAAGACTTTTAGGAATTAGCTTAACAATGTGCTTAGGGAATAGAGTTTTACAGGATCTTGAG
>NW_005274162.1:0-389 GCF_000412655.1 Myotis brandtii | reverse complement strand
GGTAAAAACATCCACATGAAAATAAGCTGGTCCATTTTCTACTGGAACAGTGCTCTCGAACTAGTCAGTGTTCTGATGGACCTATTCTGGGAGCAGCGGCTGAGCAGGCCAAGGCTGGGGGATCATGAACGACAGAAATAACCTGGTTCCTCTGTTAAAGCAGTTCTTGGGCTCCAGCTGGTGTGGCTTGAGAGCCAGGAGCTGTGCCGGTCACGACCTGCTATTTGTGCGGTACTCTGCTGTTCATAAATGTTCTACAACCTCCTTTTAGCTAATCTTCCATCAGAGCCTCCTGAGGGAGGTGCTCTCATGCTCACTCCAGAGACTAGGAAGCTGGAACTCCCACCTGTGGCTCGACTGGAGCATCCATAGCAGAACTGGGACCCAGG
>NW_005274161.1:0-389 GCF_000412655.1 Myotis brandtii | reverse complement strand
CAGCTGCACAGTAAAGGTGGCTTCTCCTGCTGTGTTGATGGCAGTATCTACGTAATTCCCAGCTTCTGAAGATCTGACCACTTCAAAAACGAGTGAATGAAAACCCTTCTAAGGCAATATCACTTTGTGAAAATCATCTGATTAAACTGGTCTTCCAGTTAGATAGCAGGGCACATCAGAGCTGGCAGTCCACCACTTTGATGTCCATTCTGCAAAATCTTTTTTCTTCAATGGACGTGTTCACTGCTATTTGAAACAAATGTGGTGGGTAAAATTTTTCCTGGATCAACTCTGCTCATCCACATCTCCTCTGAGAATGATCTACTTCTGGGGACAGTAACTTGCAGTCGTGCATGTTCTGAGTTGTGCTGTGGCAAATCTTGTGTCCC
>NW_005274160.1:0-389 GCF_000412655.1 Myotis brandtii | reverse complement strand
CCACAGGTGGAGGTTCAGATGCTATGGCTGTTACAAGAACAGACCCCAGGTGTGGTCACAACCCAGTGAACCCCTGGAGCTCCTGGTCTCAGGTAAGTCCCATTATTGCCCCATCCGTGGATTTAGGCTCCAGATACATTATTGGCATCTTTGCTGGGAGGAGACACCCCTGTGAGAGGGTGAGGTAGGGACTACAGGGGCCACTGGGCCAAAGACACAGAGAGAGACAGTGAGTCCTGGGTGCCAGGACAGGAGAAGGGGGTTTATGGGAGGAGCAGCCCAAGCTCCTTCCCAAGGGCTCATCAGGGCCCTGTGGGTGGGGATGGATCCAGAAGAGACTCAGAGTCCACCCCTCACCCTGCCCCTTGCTGTCCCTGCTGTGTTGGGGG
>NW_005274159.1:0-389 GCF_000412655.1 Myotis brandtii | reverse complement strand
TCAGCGCACATCATAGCAAGTGATCAAACTCCCGGTCTTCTGGTCGAACTCCCAAGGATGTCAAGCCACATATGATATTTATGCATTTTCTTTTTTACCCCATGGCCCTCACTATGAATTTATTGAGTTCTTACTATGTAACAATTCATCCAGTTATTCGTTTATCAGTATTTTATTAACAAACTGTTTTATGCTGTACAAAACGCTTTTTGTACTGAAGATATAACAGTTATTTTTTAAAAATACAATTCTTTACTGAGTTTATAGTACAGAGAGTCACTAATTAAGTAATCACACTAATGAATATTAAATTAGATAGTAAAATCAGGACTTTGAGTGGATGTTTCATTTCATGTGTCTTCTTTATCCAATGTTTCTGGCAGCTTCCA
>NW_005274158.1:0-389 GCF_000412655.1 Myotis brandtii | reverse complement strand
GCCTCCCCTACTTGTGGTATATCTTTATAGTATAAAGTGAAGTCAGAAAGTTTTATTCAAGATCAACATACCAGGTTAAGGCCAGCAGATGAATAATCAACATAGAGGACATTTCAATCAAAACAGTTGCAATAATGCTGTACCTGTCTGGCAGATATGCCATGCAGGTAAAATGTGTAATTACTTAAAAGTTAACCTATAAAAACAAATCAAAATTATGCAAACTATTTCTGAAACATATTGTGATATCCTCTGTGTTAACAAATAGAATTACAAAATCAAGTTTAACACATCAGATTGCAAGATTGATAACTACAGATTTCTCATTTTTGGTAATCCTTCTAGAAATTTCTATAAAATCAACATTTTTAGTTGATATTCAGAGTCAT
>NW_005274157.1:0-389 GCF_000412655.1 Myotis brandtii | reverse complement strand
CCTATCTGAGCACTGTCACTTAGTAGCAGCAAAATCTTGGGGAAATTACTGAACGCCATGAGCCTTAGATTCATCACCTGTTAAGTGGGTTTGATAAGCCCTGCCTTGTAGGAAGAACTGCTGGAATGTATGTAAAGTAAGAAAAGCATCTGGCACAGTACCTGACATTGATTCAAACTTTAATGAATGGCAGTAATTTCTAATATTATTTTGTCCCCAGACCCTCCCACCATCTATCTCCTCTGGGATCTGGTTTTAATTGAGGACATTCTCAGATAATATGCAGCTCAACAGGAGATGGGATATAAATCAGGCAAAAATACAGCTTCACAAATAAAATCTGTTAAATGTTTCCTCTTAGAGCAGTGGTTCTCAACCTTGGCTGCACA
>NW_005274156.1:0-389 GCF_000412655.1 Myotis brandtii | reverse complement strand
TGAGAAGTGAATAATCTGACACATTTAAACATAATCCCTTGGGTAATGTGTGGAAAGTAGACACTTGGGGCAGAGCAAAAGTGGAAGCGGGAGATGAGTTAATGCTTTGTCAGTATTCTAGGAAAAAGATTGTAGTAGCTTTGACCAGAATGGTTACAGTGGATGTGGTGAACAGTGGTCATGTTTGGTCATGGGGTAGTATGGAGTTGGAAATATCAAAACACTTACTAATGGATATGTTATATTTGCTGCTATTAAGCATTTATATGAAAATTGAATTTGGAAGTGTTAATTGTGTCTAGATTTCCTGCCAGAGGTTCTGGTTAAAGCTAAAAACTTGTCT
The DNA here is from genome assembly GCF_000412655.1 of Myotis brandtii. Taxonomy (NCBI): domain Eukaryota; kingdom Metazoa; phylum Chordata; class Mammalia; order Chiroptera; family Vespertilionidae; genus Myotis; species Myotis brandtii. The sequence goes on along the minus strand of NW_005274156.1, from coordinate 46 downwards.
TTCATCAGCACATATCCTATATAATAAAAGCGTAATATGCAAATCG
>NW_005274155.1:0-389 GCF_000412655.1 Myotis brandtii | reverse complement strand
TCAGACCCTACTGCCTCAGACATTCCTGAGCCCTATTCCATCCTCCGAGTGCAGTCAAGGATGGAGTGGGGCCTGGGGAATGTCTGTTCTGCCCCTTAATTTACATAAAGGAAATAAATTTGTGGTCAACAGGGCTTTGTGAAAGCAGCTTTGTAAAATGACAGGTACCTTTCATAAATTGTTCATGTCCTATTTGAATCCTGAGTTGCCACCTATTTTTAACTTCTTTCCAGAAGCTATAGTTTAGCTCCTACTATGTGTGAGTGCTCAGCTAGGAGTCCTGAAACTATTCAGTGCTTAGTAAATGTTTGCTGAGAGAATATATTTTCTTAGATAAATACCTATCAACTCCTTTACTAAAAATATCCTTATCTATCTATGTATCTATC
>NW_005274154.1:0-389 GCF_000412655.1 Myotis brandtii | reverse complement strand
TCTCTCACAGGATGCTTGATAGTTACATTTGCTGCTGGATTAAAGGAAATGCCTGCAAGACAGTTTTATCCTGGTGATTAAATTTAATCCTGTATAAAGAAGGGTGTGCCAATTACATTTTCATGGCTTTGTTTACCAGATTCCAGAGAATTTAATTTTCAAACCAATCAGCATCAGATAGCCAAAATAACTTGCTGAAGGTTTGAATTGTTTTGCTATTAACTGGCTATTTTTGGTGTTATGTTGTTCCTAACATATCCTCTTATACGTAGTAGATGTCCAGTAAATATTTCTTAGAACTAATTACTTTTTTGTGCAGCTGGAGTGGGAACCAAGGTAAAGCATTGCTGTCACAAATTCTCAGTGTTTACATGATTGGTTTACATCTA
>NW_005274153.1:0-389 GCF_000412655.1 Myotis brandtii | reverse complement strand
AAGGCTGCAGTAATTATCTAGTGCTGCACTCTCATTTTACAAAGGGGGAGATGAAGGCACAGAATGCCATGAACCCACCTGCAGTCTCATAGTTGTTAACCAGGGAAGCAAGACCCAAAGTTGTTATCTTCCCATTGAGATCTTTCTGTCCCACAATAAGGCACTATTAGTTGATTCATAGTGAAAACCTTTCTCAACTTCATTTCCTCCTTTTCAAGGCTGCAACACCAGGGAGGACAATACCGTCCAGAACTAGCCTATGAATTTGGAGGATCAAATTTCAAATTCAGCTCAGCTACTGATGAGGTGTGTTCATGGGAAGATCATTTACCCTCAATTTAAGGTTTCCCCATCTGGAAAATGGTTCTCATTGACCTCTTTTTTTTTTT
>NW_005274152.1:0-389 GCF_000412655.1 Myotis brandtii | reverse complement strand
GGAATAAACACTCATATATGATTCAATCCTGTCTCTGCTTAGTTGGCTTAAGTTGTGATAGGCAGCCCAGACCCATTGGTTGTCCAGTTACAAATTGATAAACAGCCTAAAGCTGTTTTGGTACAATTGTGGCAGAAACTCAAGCCTAAACAGCAATTTCAATAACTGCCAACTAAGAAGGGACTATGCACCATGGGTCCAGGTGGGGTTGTCAGCTCCCCCTTGATGGGAGGGGCCTGAGAATCTGGACTAGGGATAAGGATGGTGCACAGGGATCAGAGGCCCCAGATAGAGCTAACCATCCATTGGACACCACAAAATAAACAGCGGGTCTTGGCCCTGGTAGATACTGGAGCAGAATGCACACTGATCTATGGTAATATCCATAA
>NW_005274151.1:0-389 GCF_000412655.1 Myotis brandtii | reverse complement strand
TCTCCCTCTCCCTTCCTCTCTGATATCAATAGAAATAAATAAAAGTAAATGAATAACAGGAGAATGATCGTGGCACCATCTCATCGACGTGTTCCTGTTAGGGACTCCGAGATGCCTAGCAAGCAAGAGCTGGGAGACAGACAGACTTGGGGTAAATCCTATCTCTCTTCAGCAAGCCACGTGATGTTAAGCAAATAGCTAACCTCTCTGAGCCCCAGTTTTTAATAAAATGGGGAAAACTATTCCTACTGGAACAACCAGCATCTATTTTGGAGCTTCACTTTCCTCATCTATAGAATTGTTACATTGCTGGGAAAATTAAATTAAAAACAAAACACGTTATATTTATACCAGAGGCCTGGTGCATGACATTTGTGCACTGGCGGGGG
>NW_005274150.1:0-389 GCF_000412655.1 Myotis brandtii | reverse complement strand
CGCCTCCACCGGGCGGCTTCCCACCAAAAGTGCTTGGGTCACGGAGTCCCCGAGCTCCGCCAATGTCAAGCGGTGTGACCTTGCGCCAGTTTTGTCACTTTTGGGGCCTCGGTCTTCTTGTCTTCCACTCGTGGGACGCTATTCCGGGCCACTTGTCAAGCGAGACTGCCCCCGCCCCGGGCTGGGAGCTCCAGGCAGGGCCTGCGCGTGCCTGGCATGGGGCTGGCATGGGGCTGGCATCCCCGCCCCTCGTCCACCTCCGCCCACAGGGTCAGCATGGAGAAGAAAACCCAGTTCAACGCCTCATTACAACCTTGAAAATAAATGATTGGGAATCCCCAATTACACTTTCTATAAACTATAAAAATCTACCAAAAAATCAGACTGCT
>NW_005274149.1:0-389 GCF_000412655.1 Myotis brandtii | reverse complement strand
ATCCTATCTACCCATTCTGTCATGAGATGCCAGATACCACCTCTGGTCAGAATCCGGAAACCCCTAGGATTCAATAAACTTCCCAGGAAGCTTATTGCATGAGGTCCAAGTCTATGTTACTCTTGTGGTTGTATAAAGCAAGACGATAACTCTAGTCTCCCGATTCCCTATCTAGACTCCTTGTCATTCCCCTGCCCCTTGTCAAATCTGACCCTTAAGAACTTCATTTACCATAAGGAGCAAATAACCAATAAGTGTGCTAGGTTCTTCAGGGGTCCCCAGTAATGGTGACCCACTCTCTTGATTACATGTTCTGTATCTTTCTGATGCTCAGTGCTTTCTTGGTTTCTGATGGCTTCATTGGCAGACCTTCTTATATTAAATCATGA
>NW_005274148.1:0-389 GCF_000412655.1 Myotis brandtii | reverse complement strand
TTTTTTTTTTTAAACAAAATTATTCTATAATGTTGTTTCAAGTCTTTTACATGAATGTCTATCACGAGATGGCACCACAGTTCTCCTATTGTTGCTCTTTTGTTTTATGTGCTGGGAGTAGCTTATAAATATTTCATGGCCATTATTTTAGAATAAAGCGTTTTCTATATATCAGGTTATTTCCTTGTTATGCATATTGTTTAATTGTTCTTTAGAAAGTTTCCAAAGGGGTGTGCTGTTAATACTCCAGAAATGCATGAGTTTTTTTTCCTTTTTTTTGCATGAGTATTTTTAAGGAAATTTCATTGCTTTCAGAAATTTACTTTGAGTCAAGTATTTAATTATATGAAAGAATGGACTAGAATGGGGGTTCCTTATTCAGTCCCTGA
>NW_005274147.1:0-389 GCF_000412655.1 Myotis brandtii | reverse complement strand
TTTACACCATCTACAAGAATCTATTAAGAAGAAACTGGATACAGAGTGAAAGAACTAAGAAGTAGAGCTAAAAAAATGTATTGGAAGAGAACAGATGAGGACCTTGGGGTGTGGAAGTCTATGTTAGCATGATGGGAAATCTACAAGCCTGAGGTGAAAAGACTTATAGAGCCAGCTCTTTAAACTGAAAGCCTCCTCAGCAAACACTATAAAGAAAGGCAAACGACAAATGACAAACTGGGACCAAACATCTAAAACTAATTACGTCAATAAAATAATACAACAGAAAAATAGATGACAAATATGAAAGATAATTTACAAGAAGAAAAAACTATCAAAGCGACCCAATCTCATTAAAAGGAAGGAAGGAAGGAAGGAAGGAAGGAAGG
>NW_005274146.1:0-389 GCF_000412655.1 Myotis brandtii | reverse complement strand
GAAATCCAAACCAGTATTTTTAACTTTTTATGAATTTCACGATAGATACTTCCCAAAATGAGAGACTTCATGATCTATTTTAAAAAGTTTAAAGGAGATCATTATTCCCTCCTATTGATTTATTTGTCCCTTTCTTCAATATATGTTCAATTTTAGGCACTGGATCAAACAATATGAAAATTCTGAGAATAAAAAATAGATTGTACCTGTAAAGTCATTGAATAGCGATGATGGATTTTATGGTAGCTGATTGCAGGCAGCACTCTGATTCTGGAATATGGTTGCTTTTTCTTTCTAAATGTTGTTAGAAGCTTTCAGACCTGAATGTACAGTAGCCTAAAGTGCATAGTAAATAGAGTAACTGAAAACATAAAACATACCTAGCACAA
>NW_005274145.1:0-389 GCF_000412655.1 Myotis brandtii | reverse complement strand
CCATCCATCCATCCATCCATCCATCTGTCCATCCATCGATCCATTCATTCATTGCCTGGGAATGTCCTGTTGTAGTTTGACATATGCACAGCCAAGTGCAGGTACAGTGAAGGGCCCAGCTCTATCACGTTTTCACAAAATGAAACCAGGACGTGGGCAGCCCCCCAAACATCACAATCCCAGCTCCCCAGGAACCTCCTCCTTGCCATCTCCATCATCACAGGCCAGGGCAACCCCTGTGCTGACTTATCCATAGACAGGGCTTCAGCTGGTCATGAAGTGCATGGGCAATAGGATCGCCCACTGTGTGTAGGCATTTCTGCTAGAACACTTGTTTAGAAAATGCATACCTAGCCCTGGCCGGTGTGCTCAGTGGATAGAGCATCGGC
>NW_005274144.1:0-389 GCF_000412655.1 Myotis brandtii | reverse complement strand
TTCCAAAATGCAATTTCTCGTTGTGTTACTTGGGAAAGTTATATAGTGTTTTAGGAACTAAGTTTCTTCACACTGAAAGTGGGTATAATTCCTAACTTTCTTGGTTGCTGTATTAAACTATAAAATATATTTAGATGTCAAGAATTGTGCCTGACATATACATTGTAGTCTCACTTCTGTTTTCTGTACCTCCATTTATTATATTGAAAAATGGAATTGTTTTTACAACCTGCTTTAAAATTATTGTGAGATAAAGACGTGACAAATAATGGGAAATATTAATTAAATAATGAACAAAGTATGCAAATAATCTATTAATATTCAGTGAAATAATGCTGCAATGAACATGGATGCATATGTCTTCTCATTTTAGTGTTAGGTTTTGTGGG
>NW_005274143.1:0-389 GCF_000412655.1 Myotis brandtii | reverse complement strand
CCCTTTTCACCATCAGCATAGGCATATTACCATTTTTTTGCTTACAGATTTATATTTTGGGGAAATTTATTAATTTAGGAATTACATTATTGAGTTTAAAGGAAATTTCTACTATCTGCTAAAGAAAATCTAATGGACTTTGAGGAAAATTTATATTGTTTTTTTTGAAAAGCATAAGAAGATACCATTTATTATTTATAGTAATATATACATCATCAATATGGCTTTATCTAAGCAATGTGATACTTGATGGTTATTACTGGCAAACTGCTGCTAGTTTACATGCATGGCTCTTGAATAAGAAAGCCCTATTCTAATTATAGTTTCAAAAACATCATCAGTGTTCTTAGGTTAAACAGATTTTATTCTGTAACTTTTGAGAATGAAAA
>NW_005274142.1:0-389 GCF_000412655.1 Myotis brandtii | reverse complement strand
TCCTGGCCAAGCTAATTATATGCACCTAGCTATAATTTTTCCTTTTATGCATTTCAGTGTTTTAGGAAACATTGAACAAAGAATGAAAAATTATTGAATAAGCTTCTTTGGTGGTTTACCCCACCTGTCACTTCTCACATGAGGTTCAATACTGCATGTAAGTGCATGTGGTTTTTTAATTTGAATGCTATTCACTTCTAAAATTAACAAAGCCAAATAATCTTCTTTGACCTCCCCTACATAAACCAAGCAAAACATAGGCACAGAAGTCTCTGTAAAACCAAAGCAAAATAAGGGAGAGACAACAGGAGAAAATTGTTCCTTTTCTGAAAGGCATATTTGCTTAACATTTTTATGTGCTAAATGAAACATGCATCCATTTCTCCTTT
>NW_005274141.1:0-389 GCF_000412655.1 Myotis brandtii | reverse complement strand
GCCCCATGGGAAGGGGCATTTGAGCACAGAGCTGGAGGCAGAAGGCAGCCAGCCATCTCGATGTCTAGGTTGAGAATGGTCCCAGGAGAGGGAACGGTCCATGCAAAGGCCGGGAAGCAGGACCTTGCCTGGTGTGTTGGAAAAACAGTCATGAGGGAGAGAAAGTGAGGGCAGAGGAGGGACAGGAGCAGGTCTTGCAGCGCAAAGTAGGCCAAAGTGAGGAATAAGGGTCTGACCCTGAGGAAGGAGCACTGGGGATGGAGATGGGGGGTGAGGGCCTAGAAGCCACTGGACCCGAGGAAGGTGCTTACAGGCGCCCTCTGGTGGTTGCTTCTGGGAGGACAGGCTGGGAGGCAAGGGTGGGAGCTGAGAGACCAGGGCAGATGCAG
>NW_005274140.1:0-389 GCF_000412655.1 Myotis brandtii | reverse complement strand
ACTTGGGCAGCACCTCCTTGGCAAACTGGCCCTGGTCATACACGTGGAAGCTGTTCCCACTCGGGCTCCAGCAGATGAGCGCGTCGGAGTCCGGGTCGCTCACGAGGGTCCAGAGCTTGGTCAGGAAGGTCAGGACGTTGCTGGGCCCCGCGCGCCAGAGCCCACGGGCAAATCCATGGCAGGGAGAGGCGGGATTAGCGACCACAAAGAGAGGCCGGGGCCAGGCTAGAGCCGCCACCTCTTCTGTAGGCCAGGCCGCTCCGCTGCCGCCCGCTGCGCGGACACCGCCCACAGGCCTGGCATGGCCGCCACCATCTTGCGACTCACATTTTTATTTTTAACCAGTATTATTACTACAACCATTTTACCTTTTTTTAAAGTGTCATTTT
>NW_005274139.1:0-389 GCF_000412655.1 Myotis brandtii | reverse complement strand
CCATACTGACTCAAGACTTATCCTTAGAAAAGGCCTCACTCCATGAGTCAGAAAAGCTACGTGAATGTGTGCAGTCACGGGACTTTTATGAAATGTATAAGATTCCCTGTAATGGTGATGAATTAATAACTTAGAATCATAATATTTTATGTACACAGTTATGAAAGTTAAACCTCAATTATCCTTATTTGAAGTAGAAAAACATAAACTGGCACTGGGCAATTTCTATCCAATCGGCGAGGTGTTTGAGTACAGAGACTTGTCAGCCTCAGGTCAAAAATGCAGTTTTAATATAGTGCAAGCCCTGGCGGCCCGTGCTCGGAAGCACCCAGGTGCGGCCGGTGTTATTAAGCACACGCCAGCCAGGAAAGCGTGTTTCTGAGTGAGAG
>NW_005274138.1:0-389 GCF_000412655.1 Myotis brandtii | reverse complement strand
TCTAATTCATTTGCTTTTTATGTTGTTACTACTGTTGGCCTCTCTTTACAACCAGAGCAGACTAGCTATCTTTTTTTTCCTAGAGCTTATTTCTTTTTACAAGATGGGAAATAGGTGATTCTCTGTCCCCACCCCAAACAAATCCAAAACTTTTTCAAATTAGTTGCCAGTTCTAAGCTGAGACCTTCCCCTGGGAAGAGCTAACCTATTTGATTCAAAGCAAGCAGTTCAGAGAGGAGAAAAGAATGAAGCCTGGAGAAGTCAGAGATTATGGCATAGAGTTCTGGGTCATCACTAACTGGGTAACTATTGTATTTCAGGTTAGTCACAACTTCCCTGTGACTCAGTTTCCTTAATCAGACATGGGTGTTAGTATCTGTCCTAGCTTT
>NW_005274137.1:0-389 GCF_000412655.1 Myotis brandtii | reverse complement strand
GTCCGAGGCTTAACCCTATAGCCGCTCCCCACATAAATGGAGTGCTTTCTTTGGTGCTCCTGGTTACCTTTCTTGAGCTCATTCTAGTACCAAGGGCCTAGGACTCTCACCTTCCCCTTTCTTCTCCCTACCCCACACATCCCCATTGAGAAGATCTATTTGAGTGTCCTCCCTCACCAGACTTCTTCCTAGATTAGCAGGAAGTCACTCAACTCCAGGTAATTAGAGTACCCCGCACTCTACTATCTCCCAGTGTCTCCTGGTCTGGCCTTGAATCCTCCGCTCTGCTCCCCACCATGAGATTGGGCTTGAGCCATATCCCTACATCATGACTGAAGAGTTCTCAAGACAGTACACCGTGCTGACCAGCCAAGTTTGGCTCCCAACTG
>NW_005274136.1:0-389 GCF_000412655.1 Myotis brandtii | reverse complement strand
AGGGCTGGCCAGTGGGAGGGGCCACAGGAGGTTGGCCGGCCATCCCCCTCCACCCCCCCCATCAGGCTGGTTCACTGGCCGCAGTGGGCGTCATAGCAACTGGTCTTTCCAGTCATTACGGTGTTCTGATCGCTGGCTTTTTATAAATATGATTGTTAATCTCTACCTGTGCCTAATTTATAAATTAAATTTCATCATAGGTATGAATGTATAGGAAGAAACAGTGTATATAGGGCTCTGTACTATCCATGTTTTTAGGCAACCACTGGGGGTCTTAGAATGTATCCCTCATAGATAAGGGGTTGGGGCGTCTACTGTGAATTGTCGATCCTTCCTCTGTCCTTTGAGATGTATGTATACCTCCTACAACTCAGGCATGTCTTCCTCAA
>NW_005274135.1:0-389 GCF_000412655.1 Myotis brandtii | reverse complement strand
CCCCCCTGCCCCTCAGCCACTCAATGTCACACCCACCGTGACGTTTGAAGCACCGAAATCTTACCACTTGACATCAGGCATCCACTGGGTGACGTCACCATGAGGAGCAGAGCAGCGGAGATGGATAGACACAGCCAAGCCAGAGCGACCTCGGGTTTCCAACTGCGCCCACGGGAGACAGGCGGAGGGAGGACCAGGCCGTGGCAGCCCAGGAGTTAGAGCCGGTGCAAGAGTCCAAGTAGGGGACACATCAAGCCACTAAGAGTGCGATGGTGACTCCTTTGCTTTGGTGAGGCCTTGTTGTCATGGCGACTGAGGTTTCCATTAGGTTCAGGATTTTTCTTTTTCCAAGTGGACTGGTTTTCTTTGGGCTTTTTTGTTGTTGTTGT
>NW_005274134.1:0-389 GCF_000412655.1 Myotis brandtii | reverse complement strand
TCAACTTCCTGGAAGACTTGGATAACTGTTTGTGTCCCTGTAAGGCCATTCACCCCAAGGAGCCCAGAGATAGGGGTCCAGACATAGGAAGAAATTGAGTTTTGGGGAACCCACAGTAAGTCCCTATAGCTGACCCAAGAGGGACCTAGGACCTTTCTCTGCCTCTAGCCCAAGCTACTCCTCCCTACCGAGTGAGTCCCTCTGAGGGAAGATGGAAGGAGGGGCTCCACACCTCCATGCTTAGAAATAGACAGCCATAAACTTTCCAGAGACAGAGCCTGAGAGATGCACTGGGCTGAGGTGGGGCCCTCACAACGTGCCTTGTCCTTGTCTTAGACTCCTGGCCTCTGGGAAATCTCCAAGTGACTGGCTGCTGGCTTATGGATAGA
>NW_005274133.1:0-389 GCF_000412655.1 Myotis brandtii | reverse complement strand
GAAGCTCTGAGTCAGGTGATGCCCAGCGAGGTCCTCTCCTCACCCCCTTTCCAGGTCTGAGTCCCCAGCTCTGAGTGAGCTAGCAGGAGGTGCTGGCCGGGCTGATTCTCACAGTGAGACCTCAACTGGAGCCAGGGTGGCTGACATTGGAAAATACCGGATCTCCGCTCTGGCAGCTGCAAGGAAGGCCAATGTCAGAGAGGGGACCCCCAAATCCCCCGCCTCTCCCTACTTCATCAAAGGTTTAGGTAACGCAAAGAATGCTCATGGAGGAGGGTCTGAAGGATGCCAAGCAGACACTCCTATAGACACCCCACCCCCAAAACACCTGAGGATCAACCAGACACAATCCTAAGGATGTTGTGAATCACTTAGTTCATTGTCCCACA
>NW_005274132.1:0-389 GCF_000412655.1 Myotis brandtii | reverse complement strand
TTTTTTTTTTTTTTCAGAAATCCCCGTCTCAGCACTGTTGTGAGGCTCTGCCCACAGGAGGCCCTCAGTCAACACGAGCCAGCATCCTCACTGGCATTCTTGTGTGTTTTTTATTATCCTCCCAGCTGAGCACCTGTGCCAGGTCAGAGCCTGGATTCCTGACCCCAAGTCAGTCTCAGGGACACCTTGCCCTGCCCCGCACTGTGGGGCCTCACCAGCTGTATGTCACACTCCGTCACCGACACTGAAGGTCAGACATGAAGCTCAGAACCACTGGAGGCTGCCAGGCTCTCATGAAACCTGTCACCCCCGTCAGGGTCCCTGTGAGTGACTCTGTTCTAAAAGACCTCTTCTGAGTTTCAGCTGAACACACACATCTGGCCACCAGG
>NW_005274131.1:0-389 GCF_000412655.1 Myotis brandtii | reverse complement strand
AGAGAGATAGAAAAATCAATGATGAGAGAGAATCATGAGTGGGGGCGTCCTGTGCATCGTAAGATGTTACGCAGCATCCCTGGCTTCTACCCACTAGATGCCAGCTTCGTCTCCCCAGTTGTGACAATGAAAATGTTCTCTAGACTTTGGTCTAGACCTTGCCTTTGTGGATACACTGAAGAGTGGGCCCATCTGATTGGAGATTTACAAAATCTGAGTCTCAGATTCTAGAGCTCAATTCTAGATTGAATCCCAGGGCTCTATCATAAGATTCTACTGTAAGGCTCCATGCTGGGACCCCAACTTCTAGCACCCTATGCTGGGACGCAGGTCAGTTTCCACGGTGGCGAGTTCTCTGATTCTGAAGTTCTGTCCTAAGCTCCTCAGGC
>NW_005274130.1:0-389 GCF_000412655.1 Myotis brandtii | reverse complement strand
ACCACCCAGGTGGGCTTCGTGGGTGGTCTGGCTTCGTGGGTGGTCTGTCTTCGTGGGTGGTCTGTCTTCGTGGGTGGTCCTGCCGCTGCGGCTGGTCCCCAGTCTACCGGCCCTGCTACCCCTTCCCGTCCAGCCTTCCCACCCCTCTGCACCCCTGTGAACCCCCACCGACCGGGGTGCACCCTCATCGTATTCTCTCTCCCACATCCTGCCCCGGTCCTCTGAGCGCCCCCTCTCCTGCCCCCACTCACAGCCCCTGCTCATCTCCTCCATCTCTTTCCCCATCAGCACCCCGCCCTGTGCGCCCATGGCCCGCCCCTCCGATCTCGCCTGTCATTTTTTCTCTTTTTCTCTGTTTTTTTTTAACTTCTCTTTTAATTTTTTAAAAA
>NW_005274129.1:0-389 GCF_000412655.1 Myotis brandtii | reverse complement strand
GAAGAGAATAGCCTACCTAAAAAATGCAAGAGGACATAAAGGCAAAATATTAGAACTCATGAAAAAGCTCTGCATTTTTGCCATAAACTAGGAACTCATAAAAAAGTTCATATATTGAATTCCTATAAGCTACTACTAAGCAATAGGAAGATGTAATTTCAAAATATATGATACCAGATATTGAATTTTGGTCTTTTTAGACTAGATAGTAGTGGAATAGCTCTCCCACCAAAATTATAAAATGGGGTGGGATCTGGAGGGGCTGTTATCCTTGAGAGAATATAGGAAAGGCAAAAGGTCAACCTTTACCCTGGATTTTTTTCCTGAAAATATATTCTAATTCACACAGGTGAGAGAAAATATTGCCTTAATAGAAAATAGTGATCTCT
>NW_005274128.1:0-389 GCF_000412655.1 Myotis brandtii | reverse complement strand
GTCTTATGGTGGATTTACACTCTGCTCAATTGTCACTTTTAATTATTCTTAATCCTTTACCAGCCTTTGCTGGAAGTATCTTAGGTAGTCCCTGAATGTTTGCTTTTACATGTATACGTGTTCTAAGACATGCGGATGTAAATATCAAGATCAGAGTTGGTCAGAATTGGCCTGAGTTTTGTAGTTGGACTGCCAGTAAAACTAAATGTTTGAATTCAGGTTCAAGCCTGGAGGAGGTGTACTGTTGACTTGTTTCATCTAGGTTTGTTTTGGTAAATAGATATAATGAAAAGAGAGAGTGCCAGGAGGTCAGGGTTCTGGCAAAAAGTTTGGCTACAGTTAGGTCATGTAATCCAAGCTGGATAAGGGAGAGCATAAAACTACAAGAA
>NW_005274127.1:0-389 GCF_000412655.1 Myotis brandtii | reverse complement strand
TTTATTTCATAAAAGTTTTTAATTTTAATATAATCCAGTTTATCTATTTTTTCTTTTGATGCTTGTGCTTTTGTTATAGGTAACAAACCATTGCCTAACTCAAGATTTATGTGTTTTTCTAAGAGTGTTACAATTTAAACTTTTACATTGAGGTCTGTAGTCTTGATGAAAGGATAATTCTTTCTCAATTGAATTGTCTTGGTACCCTTGTAGAAATTCAGCTGACCATAAATATGAATGTATTTCTGGCTTCTCAATTCTGTTTTATTGATCTAAATGTCTTTCCTTATGCACCATGCACTGGCTTGATTACAGTAGCTTTATTAAGTTTTGAAATTGGGAAGTATGAGTTCTTCAACTTTGTTCTTCTTTTTCAAGATTGTTTGGCT
>NW_005274126.1:0-389 GCF_000412655.1 Myotis brandtii | reverse complement strand
TTAAAATATAGCCATGAAAGCTTTCTACCTTCCTTGAACACTCTATAGATCTGGAAGTATTTAATCAGGAGCTAAATGTCTATATGTCAGGAATACTTGGAAATAAAAGTATTGGGAGAAAACTTGGAATAGATAATTACCTCTAAGGAATAACAATTAAATTGAGTACTTACTACATTACAGACACATAATATATATTATTTTAGTTAATCTGTTATGGAATTCATAGTTTTATGTCTTTCCCATATAATTTAATATCATTAAAGGCAAGGATTTGGTCTATGGCGTTCACCAGAATATTTCTTGGGCCTCAGTTTCATCATTCATAAAATAATTGGCCCAAGTTATATAGTCTTAGAAGAATTCTGTGCTTCAAAATATTGTAATTC
>NW_005274125.1:0-389 GCF_000412655.1 Myotis brandtii | reverse complement strand
CAACATTGGAACAGGATCTAATTAGCTTTACAAGTAGCATATTTGAAGGGAAATTTCAGCAGGCACCAGAACCTGCTGAGGCTAATTCTACTTTGTGTGATTAGCACCTGCACAGCAACTCATACACTATAGTTGAGGTGATCCTTATAGTCAGTCACAATCAAGACTCAATTACATCAGAAGGACCCATATAACACTAACAAGAGACATTCCTGGAGCACTCAGCTCAGATGATCAAGGAAACTGCACCACTGGACACCACACAGGACACCTCCTACATAAGGCCACCATACCAAGACTGGGAGTCATAGCAGATCTACCTAATAATAAATACAAATAAACACAAAGAGGGAGCCAAAATGGGGAAACAAAGAAACATGTCCCAAATG
>NW_005274124.1:0-389 GCF_000412655.1 Myotis brandtii | reverse complement strand
ACCCCAATAAATTCAATAAAAAGGAAAAAACATAGGACATTTTAATGTTTTTTATTAATCCAGATTCGAATCACGTTTATGAAATCTTAGAAATAAAGGACATCCTGAATTATCCAGGCATGCGGTGGTAAAATTTGTTCTGTGAACATGTTAATACAGAATACTTATACCTAACAAAACTCTGTTAGAGTTCCCAAATATAAATATAAATCCCATCAAATACTATTTTAGGTGTATTACCTAATTTGTGTTGGTCTCTAAAAGAAGAATCGCATTTATTTGTGATTTCTTTTATTTCAGATACAGCTGTACTCCCCTGAAGGACTGGCCAGATTTGTGGTTCTTGTTAACCTTTTTTAAATTGAATATATTGGGGTGACATTGGTTAA
>NW_005274123.1:0-389 GCF_000412655.1 Myotis brandtii | reverse complement strand
GGCAGAGGCCGGGCCTTCTGGGAGCCCCACGCACCCGCTCTGCCTCCGAACAGGCGGGGCCCTCTCTCCCGGCCACACTGAAGGCCGCGCCCTTTCCAGGTGCTGGCCAGCGAGGTTGGGGAAGATGTGAACATCCAGCAGCTTCTGTCCTCGCCAGGGACCTGGAGAGGTCGGGCTCAACAGATTCTCGTTTTGCAGAGCAAGGTGAGTGAGTCAGACTTCTCCCGGCCCTGGACAGAGGGCTTGAAATGCCCCCGAAAGACCCCCACGGACCCACATCCGAGACACAGGACCCCCAAAAGGCCCCCCGCAGGGTCGTCGTTTCCCGTTCTCCCCAACCAGCCTGATTTCAATTTGTCATTTAGTGAACAAGCATTTATGTAACCGTT
>NW_005274122.1:0-389 GCF_000412655.1 Myotis brandtii | reverse complement strand
ATCACCAACATGAATGTATATGCTGCTGTTATTAATGATAAGATACACAGCTCTGAAGATACACCGCTCTGAAGACTTCCAAAATGCTTGCCTCAGAACCAGTACCTGGAACGTCTCTTGAAAAGGCACACACATATAAATTGAAGTCATTTACAATCATAGAAAGGAATGTTTTGAGTGCTGGAGAGAAGAACTGTGCCAATGGGACCTCGGTGGGGAACCCTCAGCCCAGAGACCGGACGAGTGACATCCACAGAGTGGCACCGGGAGAGTGTGGCAAATTTGAAGGAGACCAGGCAACACCTGACAAGGGCAGTCGGAACTGCCCCTGAGTATGAAGTGCCCCCACACGCAGAAGAATCCTGGGGTCGTGGGGAAGTGGTGCTCAG
>NW_005274121.1:0-389 GCF_000412655.1 Myotis brandtii | reverse complement strand
CCCCTCCCCTCCCCTCCTCTCCTCTCCTGTCCTTGTTCTCTCTCTTTCCCTCTCTCTCCCATCATGGCCTCTCTCTGCAGAAATATACTTGAATTCTTTACATGGTAATGGCTTGTGAGACAAAAGTGGAAGCTGCCAGATCTCATAAGGACTCAGCCCAGAACTAGAGAAGTTACTGCTGCCATGATCTATTGGTCCACACAAGCTGCAATACCAGCCCAGAATCCAGGAGAGAGAACACAGTCTATCTCTTGATTGGAGAGGGGGCATGCGCTTGGAGGAATGGGCAGGACCGGTGGGCTGTGCTTGCAGGCCCGCCACATACCTCTTGCTAATTGCCCCCAGATTGCTAGGAGGAGAAACAGCTCAGTGAGTCTTCCTGTTGGAGA
>NW_005274120.1:0-389 GCF_000412655.1 Myotis brandtii | reverse complement strand
TTAGCTATCTGCATATTAAATATGTACCATTTCTTAGCATATTATTAAATTAATAACATTTATCTTATTTCTAATGGTAAAAGCCAACCTAATTATTGTAGAATATTTTAAAATAAAAGGTATGAAAGAGGAAATAAAAATTACCTATACTCTATCACCTAGAGATACTATTCATACTTTGATTTGATTTAACATCTTTTTAAAAATTATTTTATCAAAATAAACCCTTTTTTACTAAATATTATATGAGAATTTTCCATATTGTTCTTTTAAAATACAATGTTTATACTTGTATACTATTTCACAATAAATTTATATCATAGTTTACATAATCATTTTCATGTAGTTATATATTTAGACTGCTTCTAATTGTTCCCAATTTTATTGTA
>NW_005274119.1:0-389 GCF_000412655.1 Myotis brandtii | reverse complement strand
TCTCTCTCTCTCTCTCTCTCTTTCTATCTTTGTCTCTACCTCTCTCTCTCTCTCTCCAATAATTAAAAACAAACAAAAATACAGCATTGAGAAGAGGCCTCTGAAATCTTGGCTTATCCTCACCACCTGTCCCTACTTTATTGTAATTCCCATCTTTATCCTTTGATTCCCCATAATCCCACCCTGGCCCAGCTGTGAATGGGACCAAAAAAAAAAAAAGCCACTACCTACAGCTTAAGATATTTAAAAATGCAATTAGAAGAACACCATTCCTTTCCTATGACTTGGTTTACAAAACAAGATTCCGAAGGAGAGGTTAACTTCCGAGCCTTGTTCCTGGCTGAGTTTCCACCAGACCCAAAGCCATGTCTGATTTCCCCTCTGCTGCC
>NW_005274118.1:0-389 GCF_000412655.1 Myotis brandtii | reverse complement strand
AAAAAAAATAACACACTATATGGAGGGGTGGTAATTTTGGTTAAATTGACTTGACAGGATTCTTCTGAAGGTAGGCCAAAGTGATCGGATACCATAGATAGGGGTTGAGTAATTTCATCAGATATGAAGTGAGTTTATATATAGAGGATAAAATATTCTCACTAAACTAACTTAGCAGGATTCTTGTTGCACCTGAGAGATGCCAAAATGTGTTGACTTAACCAAATAGGCGGCTCAGAGGAGCCTGACTAAAGTTTGGTCACAGGAAGTCTTTGTTAGTATGAAAGTAGGGAATGGGCCAAAATGGTGGCAGGAACAAGGACAAATGGCAAGTAGGATGACCTCTCAGAATTGCAAGCTCAATGACCAAAGTAACCTCACAGGATGAT
>NW_005274117.1:0-389 GCF_000412655.1 Myotis brandtii | reverse complement strand
CTTGTATATCATAGCATTTGTATGTTTGTTTTTGGGCTTTTCTGTATATGTGATTGCATATGATTCAGGATAGAGACCACATATATTTAGACTACATATAGTTCAGAACCAGCATAGATCTATGTTATCTGGATTGGTCAAGATCTAAGAGTAGAGCTGGCTTGAAAGGTAGCTGAAATTTGGAGTTAGTAATAAAGAAAAAATTCTGGAGTTTCGGCATTAACTTCTTAAACCATAGCTTTTCAAGCACAATCATAAAACTGCACAACTATTAGCAAGACTGTTCAAGAGAGAGCATTTTTATTGATGTAAATGGATTTGGGAATAGATTTGTTGAATGTATTAATATTACTTGATATAGAGCAGTGGTTCTCAACCTTCTGGCCCTT
>NW_005274116.1:0-389 GCF_000412655.1 Myotis brandtii | reverse complement strand
CACGTTTTCTCATCCATAAACTCAGCACATATCATCTGTTCCATCTGCTCCTCAGAGAACAAACGTGGAGTTTTGCGAGTGTTTGGGAACACAGAGAGAAAGAGGGGTAAAGGAGCAGTGGAGGCCGGAGATGGAAGCCCGATTGCTACTATTTTACTAGGTCAACGTAAGCAAACTGGTTCCCACATGTATGAAGTGATGGCGAAGATAACACCCACCTCCAGTTTCCTCCAGGCCCAGATGATCATTTTCTGCAGCGTAACCACCATCACCATCTGGGCCTGGAGCAGGGTATATCGGGTGTGGAAGGGGCTTTAAAATACATGCTGACTTGCCCTGGTGGGTATTTCCCAGTGGTTAGAGCATTGGCCCAAGCACAGAAGGGTCTC
>NW_005274115.1:0-389 GCF_000412655.1 Myotis brandtii | reverse complement strand
CCCTCTGTGCTGTATCCCTCAGCCCCTTCCTCAAGAGTTTTGACTGTGAGCCCCCCTTTGGGTTCCTGCAGGTACATGGAGTTCTTCCCCATCCCCTCCAACACCACCTCCGACTTCTACTTTGAGAAAAGCGCCAACTACTTTGATTCGGAAGTGGCTCCCCGGCGGGCAGCCGCCCTGTTGCCCAAAGCCAAGGTCCTGACCATCCTCATCAACCCAGCGGACCGGGCCTATTCCTGGTACCAGGTGAGCTGGGCCAGAGCAGGGCCCTGGTTGGGGGCGTGGGGCTCTCTGCTACTCATTCGTCCAGCTGGTGTGGCTCAGTGGTTGAGCATTGAGCCATAAACCAGGAAGTCGAGGTTCAATTCCCAGTCAGGGCACATGCCCAG
>NW_005274114.1:0-389 GCF_000412655.1 Myotis brandtii | reverse complement strand
TAGTTTGTCTTTGTTCCGAGTGTCATCTCTTGGGATAGCTTGCCTGGGAACTGGAGGATCCTCTCCCAAGATGGCTCAACTTACTAGTACATGGCTGGCAAGCTGGGCTTTCTCTAACTGCATGGTGGTTGGGTTCTGAGAGAGATTTTTCCTAGATGCAGAAAGTGGAAGCTGTGCATTCCTTATGTCCTGGGTCATCATCAATTGTACACTATTCTATTAACCAAGTGATCATATAGCTTGGATTCCAGGGAATGAAGTGGGATGCATACCTTGAAGAGAGAAAATCATCAAACAGAAAAATGCAGTTTGGGCAAAGTAAGAAGATATAGTAGTTTTGCATAGTCTAATTATGGAACTCATTACTCAGGATAAGATATACTAGTACA
>NW_005274113.1:0-389 GCF_000412655.1 Myotis brandtii | reverse complement strand
TTTGTTTTAGCCGCTCTGCCCCTGCTGGTCCCAGCCTGCAGCTCCACGGGCTGGCCCTCGTGTGCCCACCAGCCCTAGTCCCAGGGGCCCACCGTGAGCAGGGGGAGGGGCCAGGGTTTTAGCAAGAAACGGGGTGCAGGCGTCTCACACATCTGCCCAGACCTGGAACCTTCCTTCCCACCCCGTCAGTCCCTAAGGCAGCAGTGCTCGGAGGTGAGACCTTGGTGATGGGGCCCTAGGCTCGTGTCATGAGAAAAGGCCCTGTGGCCACCTCCCCCCTCCGTTCTCAGGCTGGCGCCACCCCTGCTCCTGTCCTGGCACCGCTCTCTCACCCCAGGCTTCCCCTCCACAGCTGTCCTAGAGCACAGACTGGCACAGCTGCTGCCCTC
>NW_005274112.1:0-389 GCF_000412655.1 Myotis brandtii | reverse complement strand
GTTTCTTCCCTGCAGCGACTGTGCCAAGCAGCAAGGGTGGACCGGATTCTGGCACTTTCCATAGGTTTGAGTTCTCATCTACTCTGTTTGAATAGACTCTTCATTTGTTTCTCCCTCTTTTCCTCTTCTGGAATGCCTATTATTCTAAAATTGCTTTTTCTCATGGAATCAGATAGTTCTTGTGGACCTTTTTCATTTTTCTTTATGCTCAGGACTCTCTGTTCTTCCCTCTGCATCATTTGTAGATTCCTATAATCAATATCTCTATTTCTTTCATCCTTCTGATTGGCTCTGTTTTCTATAATCAGTAGGTCACTCTTTTTTTCATTTTTATTTTTAATATATTTTTATTGAGGAGAGGGAGAGAGAGAAACATCAATGATGAGAGA
>NW_005274111.1:0-389 GCF_000412655.1 Myotis brandtii | reverse complement strand
CTTTGTCCTGGTGGTAACACCCTAGGCTGGCCTGCTACCGCTGCCCCTGGACAGCTGAGCCTCAGACAAAGGCCTGCGTGGTTCCAGAGGACAAAATTGGGGGTCTGGTGGAATGAGGCAGGAAAGGAAGAAAAGCCCTTACAGACGGACATTCTCCAGTTGGTCATCACTGTGGGCAACTGGGGCCAGCTTCCTGGGCCCTTCTGAGGAGCCGTGTAGAATAGGCCTGTCCAATAGAACGTTGTGCACTGAGAATGTCCACTATTGTATCCACCAGCCACATGGGACTGGTGGGCGATGGACATGTGGCTCATGAGACTGAGGGACGGTTGTTTTACATTTATTTCATTTTAATTAATTTTTATTATTAATTATGTATAGACTGTGCT
>NW_005274110.1:0-389 GCF_000412655.1 Myotis brandtii | reverse complement strand
GCTCTGCCTCAGAGGCCCGCGGGCTGCCTGCTGGGAGGGTTCATCAGGACCAGAGACTCAAGAACAGGAGCTGAAGTTCTTGTTTATCGCAGGAGGTACTTACCCTTCGCCCAGCAATTCCGGGGAGCCTGGGGGCGCCCTCTTCTGGGTCCACTGCCGGAGGCGGCAACGCAGTGTTTCCACCACGGGGTCCTGCCCCGTGAATGAATTATGGAATGCATTTAGCAGGTGGTGACCAGCAGCCTTTTAAATAAAATAGAACGAATAGAATGCAAAGTGTTCGGTAGGTAGTACACTGTAGGTAGTAAGGGTATGTACATACTGTTTTATGAAATTTTCCTCTCATTATATATAACTAGAGGCCCAATGCATGAAATTTGTTCAAGAGT
>NW_005274109.1:0-389 GCF_000412655.1 Myotis brandtii | reverse complement strand
TTTTTTTCTCTCATTGTATTTCTATGTTGGTGTCCAGACTTGACACAATTCCAACCTGGACTTTTTGCACTGAGATATGGTTGGAGCTCTGGAAATGTGAGAAAGCTGATGGCCATTTTTGTAAGTCATAACTTCCCACCCTTCATGGTTGCGTTTTTTCTGTACCAGGTGTGGTGGCCATGAATATGTGTCAGTCAGGTCTCCTTGGTGGGGACTTAACTGATGGAAGGTGGTGAATGCACCACCTGCTTTGCACAGACGTCCCACAGGCTCCCAGCAGGGATCTGAAATAAGCCCAATGCTGTGAGCAATGGTTTTCATCTTGTGGGTAACTTTAGCTCAAGGACTCCCCATCAGCCTTGCAGATACTCTCTTAGAAGGCACTGTAG
>NW_005274108.1:0-389 GCF_000412655.1 Myotis brandtii | reverse complement strand
ATGTTTCTCAAGTTTGAACTTTTCAGACTGTTGCTATTTAACCAATGTTTATTGTACAACTGACTGAATGAATAAAAATTAAATTAAGGAAATAAGTGAAACACATCAAATCAAAGCCGCTCTGCTTGGGGTAGGAGGGTGGCCCTGGCCCCCGCCATCCCTGGGACTCTCACGGCATAACTGGGAACTAGACAAACCATGGTTTCGAGAAATTCCCAGGAAACAAGACAGAATCGCCAACCGCCTTCCTTGAGCAACAGCCGCTTGGACAACGATCTGTATCTCTGTGGTTCAGGATGGCGGCATTCGGCCGCATTTCGTTTCTACAAAGAAGCAGTGCAGCCCTGCTGGACGTGAACCAGGAGGTCACGGTTCGATTCCCGGTCAGG
>NW_005274107.1:0-389 GCF_000412655.1 Myotis brandtii | reverse complement strand
GAGAGGGGATCGGTCTTTCACTACCAGCCTTTCACTATGATCAGTCTCTTAAAATTGGAAGCTTGGGCCGCAGTCTTAAATGCTGTTTGCTTAAATGACACTTCCACTTATTCTGAAAAACTTCAAGCCATAGTTGACCTTCTGGAGTCAATTTTTCATACCCATAAGCCTACCTGGGTCAACTGCAAGCAACTCCTTCTCACTTTTTAACACTGAGGAGCACATAAGGATAATAACAGAAGCTTGGAAATGGTTCCAGACCCAGGCCCCGCCCGGGATATTAGACACAGACAGATGGGCCAGGGAGGCTACCCCAGATGTAGAACCCAGATGGGACCTGAATTCAGAGGATAAGGGGGCCATATTAGAGAGATATCAACTGGCCTTCC
>NW_005274106.1:0-389 GCF_000412655.1 Myotis brandtii | reverse complement strand
TGTGTTTATTTCATCAGGTTTACTTAACATTATGTCACGGTTCTGTTTCTGTTTTGCTAGTGTTTTCATTCTTACCTACTCCCCATCCCTTTTTTATTCCACCCCCACCCTGGAGGTACTACTGATAATTGCTGTGGCCACATATTTTCCATTTTTGCATAATGTTATACAGTGTATACACATAAGCAGTATTGGCTTTTTTGGGAGAGGAATGGAATGCCTTTACAAAAATGAGATGCCATCTACTTTCTCCTTCCCCCTCCAGTCCACCTTTTTCTAATTAGCTTTGATAGAGGTGACTTAACAGTAATCTATATATCTAAAAGCCCAAGCAACCATTAGGGACGACCGGTCGCTATGATGCACACTGACCACTAGGGGACAGATGC
>NW_005274105.1:0-389 GCF_000412655.1 Myotis brandtii | reverse complement strand
GGCCACTAGTTAATAAATAATAATACAAGAATAAACTTCATATTCACAACTGTAAACCTACTTTTGTCCACCCTGGATATTTATTTTGCAAATAATCCTGTACACTGACATTACTCATAAAAGCAAAGGGGAAAGTAAAATATTGTAAATTTATGTGGAAACCTCTGGAAAGTGTATGTTTAACTGCCATGATAGAAACAAATTTAGGTTATATTACATACATGTGGTAGAGTAGGACAGTTTTATTCCTGCAAATCTATTTTTGAATAGTGTAAAAATCTGAAGTGATAATTTGAGGTTCAAAATTCTATAAATGAGAGTGAATGTAATAATATTACCTCATCAAAAATAGTTATAAAATACTACTTTAAATGACTTAAAATTTTTTT
>NW_005274104.1:0-389 GCF_000412655.1 Myotis brandtii | reverse complement strand
ACACATTGATTGGTTGTCTCCTGCACATGCCCCAACTGAAGCCGGGGATCGAACCTGCAACCCAGGTACCAGGAATTGAACCTGCGACCCTTTGGTCTGTGGGCCAACCCTCTAACCACTAAGCCACATTGACCAGGGCAGTGCTTTTGATCTCCTTCAGTCCCATAGCACAAGACACATAAAACACTAATGCCATGGCAAGTCCACCAGTTAGACTCAGGGTCAGGTCACAGTCACTGCAGCAACCCTGGAGTATAGCTTACTCTCAAACTACAATGAAACCTCCATCATGCATAACAGCAGATGCACTGTGGGCCTCATAACACGAGGATTCCTAAAATGCAGGAGGATTCCCCAAACAGAACTGAGTTGGTTAAGGAGCTAGCTGG
>NW_005274103.1:0-389 GCF_000412655.1 Myotis brandtii | reverse complement strand
AAACTTTGAGTTCCAGCGGTCGCCGACCTTTCGGACCCTGGGAGCGTGACCTCTTTCTCACCACAGTGCCACCTCCCGGGCTGTCAGCCTTCTAGAAGTTCCTTTAGGAAGCCGGTAATGTGGCCACATTGACCTGGGCCAGGCCCAACTGACACCACTTCCCCTGCCCCCACCACCACTGCCACTTTGCCAGAGAGGAGCCAAATTCCGGACTTCAAAGTGGTGGACATAGAAGCAGCTTGGTGGCAAGCGCCAGGAAAAAGGACAAGGGCCCCAACTGAATGGAAAGCAAAGGCCCGGTCCTCCCTGCTGAAACAGCTGCAGCAGACCCGCGTTCCGGCCCTTCTTTGCCGCCTCACCGTAATTCGGTCATTGTTCAAAGCACTTTA
>NW_005274102.1:0-389 GCF_000412655.1 Myotis brandtii | reverse complement strand
CTTACTATTTTCTTACTTCTCCATTAAAAGCTGATGTACTATTAGGGAAAAATCAGAACTGGAAAAAAGACCACATAACATGTTCACAATAACCCCATCATCTTTTATTCTTCCCTGTGCCTGAGGCAGACTTTTTCTTTGTTCTTTTCTCAGTTGGTCTCAATAAAGGCCAGGAGGAGAGATTTTTACTTTCCCATGAAGATAAGGTATTAATTAACTAGATTTGCCAAATAAGACTGGGAAAGTAAAGTATTAGGTAGCCGCAAAGTCCTAAGTGGGACAGCGATATCAGCAATAGGACTGCTTTTCATGCTTTAACTTCACTGTGGGTGAAGGACGAGGATTATTATAATTTGTTTTTGTTGTTAATCCTCACCCAAGGATATTTT
>NW_005274101.1:0-389 GCF_000412655.1 Myotis brandtii | reverse complement strand
GAAAAGTCAAAATTAAAGACTCTGCTTAGTGGAATATTCAATAAGAAAATTGTTAGGGCAAGAGTGTTCAATCCTTGGCTGACTTCATACTGTGTCTGACTGACTTGACTTCCCAGGGCATCAAGTCCTTTGGGGTGAGGGCAGCCTCACATTGAGCATATTTGAAACATCTCCAGAGCAGTTCCCTCTGCAAAGCCCTGAGGACAATTAACCAGTACCCTTACCCACAGGAGCCATGTTGCCTGGGCTCCTGAAGGATGTATATGTAAAGGAATTCCTAGTGTGGTTATGATTACGCTGATTTGGGGACTATTAGAATTTGGAACCGTTAAAGCATTGATCCTGAAAAGGAAAGAAACATAAATAAGGGATCGAAGAGAACAGCTACT
>NW_005274100.1:0-389 GCF_000412655.1 Myotis brandtii | reverse complement strand
ATTTGGGCATTTAGTGTGTTTCTGTTACCAGGGTATCTTTGTCTCTAGGCTTTTTTATCAGAGAGAACTACGGAGCTAAGAAATATATGTATATATTTTAATTCATGAACACATAGACATCTACAATTATTTTAACTCCACTAGGTACATCTTAGACTTTCACCCATCCTTATATGTAACCTGTTTTTCTGACAGTGAGAAACTTGGCTTTTCTTCTATAATATATTTACTTATTTGGTTAATCCTAGAATATACCTAAAGTAGCTTCAGGAGTACTTGAAAATGCAATAGCCTTAACTAGAGAAATATTCACAATTCTAAAACAAAGGTAGTTACAATCTATAATAATAAAAGTGTAAAATGCTAATTACACCATACATTCTTCCAGA
>NW_005274099.1:0-389 GCF_000412655.1 Myotis brandtii | reverse complement strand
TTGATAAAGTATTTTTCATTCATTACTAGTCTTAAGTTATAAATTTGTACTACCACAGCAGTAATGAGTGAGGATAATTTTGAAAGACTTAACCAAAGACAATAAGATAGTCATTAAGAAAAATTAAAATAAATACCAATCGATGTCACTGAAAATGAGAAGAATTGATCATTTTACTCAAGGCTTTAATAGGAGAAAACTTCATTTCTTTTATTCCATTAGTAAGAAGATAATTCTTCAGAAATTCAGATTATTAGAAAAAAGAGAGAGGTTAAGGGATTGTTCTTATGAAACAAAAAAAAAAACCCTCATTATTTTGGTTGAGAATTATCAAAGTCTTAAGAACCTTATTTTAAAGTGAAGAACTTTTCTTATGGCTTAAAAAAAAA
>NW_005274098.1:0-389 GCF_000412655.1 Myotis brandtii | reverse complement strand
AAAGGATGGAAAATGAATGATTGCATGGAAGACTGGGAAAGACAGAAACAGATTATAAAAGGGAGGGAGGAAAATGTAGAGTGTGGGAAATGTAGGATTAGAGTTGTTGGTATGAAAAATAAATAATATGTAAATATAGCAGAATAAACTCTGCTTTAACCGTGTACCTCATCTGGGTGGGTGTCATCCAGTGCACTGAAACGTCAACTCCAGTGTTGTTATTCTGAGTAAGAAAAAGGAAACATTCCCTAATCATTTAAGGCTTTTCTCCACTGTGAAGTCTCAGGTGTCTTATAAGGTTACATTTTTGGGAAAATGTTTTCCCACAATCTGTACACTCATAAGGCTTTTTTCCAGTGTGAATTCTCTGATGTTGAATGAGGGTGGAA
>NW_005274097.1:0-389 GCF_000412655.1 Myotis brandtii | reverse complement strand
AAAACCATTGATCAGCTGCCTCCTGCATGCCCCCTACCAGGTACTAAATTATTCTAATGCAAAAGCAACAAATACTGATAAACCATACTCTTTACACAGCTTCTACTTGGACAGACTCCAGTAATTTTCTTTCCAAATCATCTGGCATCTAAGTATTCCACTATCTCAGTTCTTCAACAGAAAAGCCTCTCCTAGGACTACGCTAGAGGCAAAATGATGCTCTCCTCTGATTCCATTCTCCCTCACTTCTCTAAACGCTAAATAAGGTAATTTGTAGAACATAGGCTTGAAAAAGACAGAAAGAAAATAAAATCTCGGTACTACCATCCTGCCAGCTATGTAACTGCTTCACTTAAAAAATGAGTCCACCCCAGTCCGAGTGGCTCAGT
>NW_005274096.1:0-389 GCF_000412655.1 Myotis brandtii | reverse complement strand
ATTCCCTTTATTTTTCAGTGCTCAACCTATCGCTTCTGAAAAGCTTTCTCTGACTTCCATAGTCCAGCTAAGACCTAGGTTTCCTTGAGATATTCTCATTGAACACCCTCAGAATGACACTTACATGCTATTTTGTAATTGATTTTTTTTTATATGTATTCCATATTAGACTCCAAGTTTCTAGAGGACAGAGATCTGGGACTAGGAATCTTTTCTTCTCCATTATATATCCAGGTGTGTTCAATCCATAATTTTTAAATAAAGGGAAATCAATTAATATATTGTACATGGCACTGTGGGGGATATTCAAAGGGACTAGAACTATGTAGAACATTAAAACTCAGCTCTTTTATTATAGGTGTGTATATTCAATAATGGTATTATATGAT
>NW_005274095.1:0-389 GCF_000412655.1 Myotis brandtii | reverse complement strand
ATAGCATCAATGCAGCATGGCTGCTAAAAAGACATTAACTCCAATCTTAAGTGACACCACTAACAGCAAACCTCCAGACTATGGGCAGCAGTGACTCCCTTGGGCTCTGCAATGGGCAAAGCACATAGATAATATTGCATTCAGTTCCTGGCATTATTTTAGGAAAAGAACTGACAAACCAGGAGTCCAGAGCAAAGCAGCAGGTGGCAGGGACATCTGTCATGAGCAAGGTTTGCCCAGAAAAGAAGAATCTACTGAGAGGCATTACCTCTACCATCCTTCCCAACTTAGTGTCTGTTTCCTTTTATATAATCCTCCCTGAGCATCTACCACTGGGAAACATTCTGGCTAGTTCCCCAGAACAGCACAGTCTTGTCTACAAGGGTGGG
>NW_005274094.1:0-389 GCF_000412655.1 Myotis brandtii | reverse complement strand
GGCTCTGGGCCACCCGATCTTTTAAAAAAATATATTTTGTGTTTTCCTTTTGTGCTTGTGTTTTAAGATAATTATTTTCCTGCTTGGATGCTTGCTGCATAATTTCTTCATCTTCAAAAGGTAAAATACATTTTCAGAGTGTGTCTAGTGGCAGGTCTCCTTTCATTAATTTTTTTTCCTGGAAAAATAATTGTTTTTTATTTAAGAACAGGAAAACTTTTGCTTGTTCTGTCTTGTATAATTCTATATGTATTGTCCTGTCATTTCCCCACCTCTTCCATATTTCACTTCTGTTAGGCATGGTGTGTGCACATTGAGGAACAGCGAGTAAAAGCCATACCTGGGGGGCAGCGCTGCCTCCCACAGTCTCAGGGGCCCCTTCTGAGCCC
>NW_005274093.1:0-389 GCF_000412655.1 Myotis brandtii | reverse complement strand
AAGAGTAGTAATAAATGTTGATCTTTCAACTCTATTGGCCAGAAATATTCTCAGTAGATGTCAGAAATACAGAGTAAAATTTCTGAGAAGGAAAGATACTAATTACCAACTTGCATTGCTAGGTGTGCTAGTCAATGAGGGAAATGTAGATGTTTCACAGCAATCTCTTGGAATCTTTAAGACTAATTACTTTGTGTAAATACAATGAGCCTGATTTTTAAGGGATGCTCCCATAAATCAAAATTATGTATTATTTGTTCAATAATTATATTTGCCTAGACAACAACATTATATACATACTAGGGACCGAGTAGATATATATATACATACACACACATATATATAAATATACATATATATATATATATACACATACACACACACATATA
>NW_005274092.1:0-389 GCF_000412655.1 Myotis brandtii | reverse complement strand
ATGTTCAGCCAACCGAGCCATGACGACCAACCAGGCAAGCGTGAGCAGTTTTAATCAGCCCTGAGGGCTTTTCGGTAAAATCCTAAAGACGCCACGAGTGAGACTTCTTGATAATTATGTTCCGTGTTTGGATTCTCGCTCACACGGTTCTCTCTGACAGATAGGCTGCCCCTTTGGGTTGTTTTGCACAAATATCTGGTTTCTGTGCTTCAGTAAAAACGCCCAGTGAGTTAGTGGGGGTTTTTTTTGCGGGGGGGGTTGTTGTTTTTTCGCCATGAAGCATTTTTGCAGAGCTCCGAGGGAAATGCAGAAAATGAAAGATAAGCCACTACTTCTGTGTGCTTTTCATGGCTAATACGCTAATGATATGCTAAGGCCGCTCAACCGCT
>NW_005274091.1:0-389 GCF_000412655.1 Myotis brandtii | reverse complement strand
TATCCACTGAGCCAAACCAGCTAGGGCCT
The DNA here is from genome assembly GCF_000412655.1 of Myotis brandtii. NCBI lineage: Eukaryota > Metazoa > Chordata > Mammalia > Chiroptera > Vespertilionidae > Myotis > Myotis brandtii. The sequence continues at coordinate 360 of NW_005274091.1, read as the reverse complement.
CAAATTGTATTTCAGCTCCAGACCTAGATAAGCAACAAAACCGGCCATAGCCAGGACCAGCTGCATGGAACAATGACTCCCTTCTCTGGTGTAAGCCAATCAATCATTGGAGACCACACCCTGAATGGACACATCTGGAAAACTGCTGAATATTCTACTGAGATCTTTTCCTGGTACCTCCCTTAAAATCTCCACCCTTAAACCCGTAGGAAGGAGGGCCCAGAGCGCTTTCCCTCCCTGGAGCATGCCCTTGCCTTTCCCTTCCCTTCCTACTCCCCCTCCCGCTCCTAGCCCCAGGCATGTTACCATTAGCTTCCTCAATCCCAAACTCCAAGGGCCCTTCCTTTACCTCTAGAACTT
>NW_005274090.1:0-389 GCF_000412655.1 Myotis brandtii | reverse complement strand
TTAATTGAAATTACAGAAATATCTAAAGAGAAACTGGGATGGCAGAGAACATTCATCACCTCTTTGGAGGTCTTTGTTAGCAGCAAAATATTAATCTATTAAGGAGATTTTTGTTTTTGTTCTAAAAAATGACATCTAGGATTTTATTTGTTCTACTCTGAAACTTTACCAAGGGTCAATCTGTATCAAACTGAAGTGAACAAAACTAATTTGCAAAAATTAAAGAGGAGCTCACATACTTTAAGTTGAAAAACAGAATTTTGAAGGGAAAAAAATTCTAATGAGTATTTTTTTAATATATCCACACTGGAAAAGAATTGAATGTTTGCTAAAACAACTGAAATGGAATTACAAAATAATTGTGAACCCACTCAATATTTCCCTATTCT
>NW_005274089.1:0-389 GCF_000412655.1 Myotis brandtii | reverse complement strand
GAGCACAAAACCCTAAAGAGGGAGGGGTCCTGGGGAGATCTGCTCCCCCAGGAAGCAGAGGAGCCCCGAGCGCTGGCTGCTTTGCGGTGCCTTTGCCTGGTTGGGAAGTTAACATACGAGCACGTCTCTCAGACACTCCGGCTCGTGGGCAGGCAGCGTCCTTCACAAACCAGGAGGCACAACGTGAACAGTGTCCGAGCCCCAGCTTCCCAACCCCCCCATCACCCCTCTCCATCCTGAAATCAGGGGGGCGACTTTTTCTTTTTGGGGGGCAGATGTCTTTGGAGCTGTGGCCGGAGAGGCTGTGAGAACGAGGCCCGATAAGGAGGCGTGTCCAGCTGGCAAAGGTGTCCCTGGGCCTGGATGGCCCCCCTTCTGCTGCACATCCC
>NW_005274088.1:0-389 GCF_000412655.1 Myotis brandtii | reverse complement strand
CTCTTAATGTCAACCCTTCCTTCACTTCCTTCATTAGACTCACACTGGCACTAGGCCATGTGGTTAAATAATCTTACTAAAAATTAGAGTGAAAAAGCAAGGTTAGGGCTCTGATACAGGATTATCGTGAGGATTAAACAAGTTAATATACAAAAGAACTCAGAATAGTGGCTGGCCATAGTAGATACTCAATCAGTGTAAGTGATGATGATAGAGATGATTACAACACAGAGAAACATTCTACTGAATGTTTTATTTGTTCCATTCATCTCTCTGTTCTGACACCTATACCACATGTTTTCATTGTTATATTTTAAAAATACAACTGAATATCTGGTAAAGCAATATTTCATTTTGTTAAAAATATATTTTTATTGATTTCAGAAAGG
>NW_005274087.1:0-389 GCF_000412655.1 Myotis brandtii | reverse complement strand
GGCCACTTTTGAAAAACGGAAAGCCTGTTTGCATGGCCAGAACACTATGCGTGAGGATCAAGGGCCCAGGTGGAGCTTGAGTGAGTAGGTAGGAGGTGTTGCAGATAGATCAAGTAAAAAGTTTAGATTTCGTTTTCAGTTTGATGGAGATCAGTTAAAGGCTTTAAAAAGGGCAAAGGCATGATCTCATTTACATTATGAAAGATTATTTTGAGGAGAACCTATCTGAGTTGTGAAAGAATGTCAGCAGAGAAATCAATTTGGAGGTTTTTGTAGCTATTGGGTGTCAGATTCTTACCTGGCCCAGATTGGGGATGGGATTGGTCAGGTACAATGAAGAGCAAGAGGTAAAAAAAAAGAAAAAAAAAGAATTTTTAGAAGGAAAAATT
>NW_005274086.1:0-389 GCF_000412655.1 Myotis brandtii | reverse complement strand
GGTTCCTAGGTCGACGCTCAGCCCCTGAGCCACGCCACGCGGGCGAGGCTCTTCTGTTTTAGACAAACGCACAGGAACGTGGACGCCAGGTGGCTGTGACCCTCACGCCCTCTGAAGGGACTGGGGGGACATGTTCCGGGCTCAAAGCCGGCCGCACGTTCTCGACGTGATTCTCCAAAATGGCCCGTGGTTACCCTCTGGGGCCTGGACTCCTGGCCACGGCCACAGGCTTGGAGAGAAAGGTGGGAGGACGTCCGTTCTCCTCCGTGGCTCACACTCTCGTGCAGAAAGCAGGGCCTCAGGGCTGCCCGGGGTCCCCCAGGCCGCTGCCCATGGAAGCGGGGCTCCCCGACAGCACCGCTGCCCCCCGTCCCCCACGCCAGGCGGGT
>NW_005274085.1:0-389 GCF_000412655.1 Myotis brandtii | reverse complement strand
ACTTTATGCTTGAGCACAGGCTTTCTAAATGTTTTCAGGGTTAGATGTTGCTTTCCCTGTGTGTGTGTGTGTATTACATGGTTTTATAGGGCACTACAGTATAAGCTTTTATATGTAACTTGATCTGATTCCATCCCTTCAATGCACCCCTTCCTTTGAAGTTTTTCTTTTTTTTTCTCAAGTTGCCTCCCTTTTACGAACACCTGGTTCAGACTCGAGGGCCCTTTTCTTTGATCTGTAACTTGGACCCCACCCCCATTTCTGGGGCTTATGTAAGTCAGCTGCCTGGGCTTTACTGACACAGTGTGCCACAGCGCACCTGCTTTGTTCCTCTGTGTGGTGTCTGATGTTCTCGAAGGCAGTAAAACTTTATTTTTAACCACTTTTGC
>NW_005274084.1:0-389 GCF_000412655.1 Myotis brandtii | reverse complement strand
ATTTTTCTTGACTAAATGCATTGTTGAGGACTACTAATAAAATTCCAAATAAAATTTATTAAGGATGCTTTTAATATTATATAAATTCTGAAAGTACTAGTATTGTTATTAGTTTGTAGAGGGTTTCCATCAAGTTAAGAGAGTTGTCTTAAATTTCTGTATCAATCATGGAAGTCTAAATATAATTCAACAACCCCTGCCCCAATCTCAGTTTTTTAGCATAATTATTTTTGTTCAAAGTTTAAAGATAGTTGGTGTAAGTGGCTCTTCTTCATGTATCCTATCAATGATCCAGAATCCTTAATGTTGTGGTTCCTCCATCCCCTAAGTCTTGGGAATCCTTTGCTGCATTCTCTGTATTTGGCTGGTAGACACTAATCAAAAAAGAG
>NW_005274083.1:0-389 GCF_000412655.1 Myotis brandtii | reverse complement strand
AGAGAGCACATTTGCTTAGATGAAGCTTTATCACAAAATATGTGATTGCCACAGCAAGGGACTAGGCTATTATTAGTTGGATGTTCTTTAATAAATTCTTTCTGTTTCTGAGAAGGTGTCTTAGCCACACAGCTCTTCTGTTGCCCAAACTGAAGTGATAGGGCAGGTTAATCTAATACATTATGGAAGCAATTTCTTTGCCTCAAAATCCAAATATACCACCTTGGAGGAATGAGTCTGTTAGATATTGTTTAAGTGCCTTCCAAGACCCCTGACTTTTGATCTCCTTAAAAGCAAAACCTAACATAATGATGATGACAATAAAAACAACAAAAATAATTACAGTCTTAAATATGGCTGACCCTTATTTTGTGTATAACCTATGTCAA
>NW_005274082.1:0-389 GCF_000412655.1 Myotis brandtii | reverse complement strand
TTTTTACATGTAAGATATACTAAGAATTTTATAGAAGTAAGCTATAGAGGATAAGTCCTAAACTTGGTTTAGACCTCACATTCGTTGAGAACAACTCATATTAAAGACTAAAAAAATAAATAAATCAGAATTTAAGTGGTCCCTGGTACCTCCTGCACCGTTATCTATTTGGAAACCAGCAGCCATTCTCTTGAACTGGTGATCAATCAGTAACATGCAAGCTCTTGCTGTTGTGTCTCTTGGCTCAGGAATGTGTTCTTTACACAACTTTGTCAATTAGCTGTTTACATAGTTTCCTTCCAACATCTACTTCTCTGAGAAAGGTATGGCTCAGCATGACATGGAACGGAATGAGATTAACTGATTCCTTTGGCTCTCAAAATAGATAT
>NW_005274081.1:0-389 GCF_000412655.1 Myotis brandtii | reverse complement strand
TGGAGCGGATTCATATTTTACATTAAGTTTTCAAGTCAAATTCTCTGTGACTCCCAAAGATCAACAGAAAAGCTACTAATTTAGAGACTAATCATTGTTCCCTCATTTAGGATGCAACCCACTTTGCCCCATGAGCCTTCAGAGTCACATGGCTCTAGGTTCAGTTCTCTATTCCTTATGAAGCCCATTAATAACTGATAGCCTTTATTGTTATGCAAATTTGACATAGGATTGAGAGTCAACTCTTTACATTACTGTGTGGATTTTCAAGCTGGAAATTATTAGATACCATATGCTGTGCTGTACTCTGCTTTAGCTCTCGTCTTTAGACAATGATCACCTGACAATAATATACCCATGAAAATCTTCAGCAGTATATTATTTTTTAA
>NW_005274080.1:0-389 GCF_000412655.1 Myotis brandtii | reverse complement strand
GAAAAAATATGATCACCAGTGCGAGAACATGCTCTGCTATTTTGCTCTCCCACCAACCCAACTATAGCAACCACTTGAAAACTTAGATGACTATGGGCTTCTCATTCCAGCAACATTTTCCCCCTTAATCTTGCTAACACAAACCATGTTCAGATTTACATAGAAGGAAAATCAACCAGATAAAGTTCAAGAGATTATTATAGAAATGCAATCCTCATTTCAGCTCTGGCTTAGGTACTTTAACCTTAAATTAAATGTGAATATATAGTCACTCATACATTGATTTTTCTCATCCCCAGATAATTCTGTTCATTGGACACGACCTCAGAAACCCAAGGCACCAATGGAACGTTTTTACCAACCCCAGGCTCCCTCTGCTGAGGTGGAGA
>NW_005274079.1:0-389 GCF_000412655.1 Myotis brandtii | reverse complement strand
GGGGGGGGGGGGGGGGGGGGGTCTCTGACAAAACGTTAGGACTGAAATGTCGACACCACAAGCCCAGACCCTGGACTAGGCACAGAGAAATTACGTGACTTAACCCCAATTTGCCACTCGTCATTGGCAACGTTCCGACTGAATATCACCCCTTCCTGTACCCAGGCTGCCTCCAGCCAGCCCTTGGCTTACCATGCACACACCAGTCCCCTCCCCCCAACAGGAGGCCCCCATCCCATAGACCTCCAGGGAAATGCTTGATGTTCTCAGGTGACCTATTGACCTCTGACCTCCTGGGTCCAGTCTATCACTCACTCATTCAACCATAAGCGAGGTACTGATACGGGTGAATCAGACTAAATTTCAGGACTGGTGAGCTGTGTGACCGC
>NW_005274078.1:0-389 GCF_000412655.1 Myotis brandtii | reverse complement strand
CTGAGGAGATCAAGATACCTGGAGGTCATATGTCTGATGAGGACACTCTTCCTATCTTCTTGTTGTATCCACACATGGCTAAGAGCAGAGGGAGATCATCTCTCTCATGTCTCTTCTGTAAGAACACTAATCCCATTCATTAGGGCTCCTTCCTCATGATCTAATTACCTCCTAAAAGCCCTACTTCCAAATACCATCACATTTTGGATTTTGGCTTCAGTACATGAATTGTGGAAGTTGGGGGAGACACAAATACTCAGCCCATAGCAAGCATAAAAAAATTAAGGAATAAAGATAAATAAAAAATTAAAATCTATAAACTGACAGTATCTCCTTTCCTCACCTTCCCTTTCACAAGTTTATCTAGATATATAAAAGCCTAAGTGACC
>NW_005274077.1:0-389 GCF_000412655.1 Myotis brandtii | reverse complement strand
GAGCGCCCCACAGAAATCTATGTATGAGGCCACGTGGACTATTGTGTAGCAAAAATAAGCAGTGAATTATACAGAAGTGATAGTATTTTAAAATCATTAATATAAAAGTTGCATTTAAGAATTATTTTATTGACTTTATAAAAAAGCAAAACAGAAGAGCATCATCTTAAGTCTCCTGCTGGTCACTGCTCAGTTGAAGTTGATAAGAATGTAGGTGTTTCCAGACTGAATGGGTTAGGAGGGGGAAGGTGGCCATGAAGGACCGCTTGAGTCTGACTCCACATTACATCATAAAGAGTCGCTTTCAGCTATAGTTGTAGTCCTAGTCACAAAGGATGATGGATTTTCACAGAAGCAGGTGGGGCTAACCACTGCCCAGAGTCTGGCTA
>NW_005274076.1:0-389 GCF_000412655.1 Myotis brandtii | reverse complement strand
TGGATCTATCTCAATGTTAGAAAAGTTCCTAAGTTAAGGATATAATTGCCAAAGCCACATTGGTGAATCTCTTTATTTTTACTATATCTTGCTAGTATACATGACTCAAGTTGAACTGTTCCAGAAATTAATCAGTTATTTTTAAAAATATAGTTTTATAAGCATAAGTGAATAAAATAAAATGGATTTTTACTTTGAATGTTCCTTTAAATTTAAACAAAAGCAAAATTGGCTGAAATTAATAGACAAATTAATAGTCACTCATAGTTTATATAATTATTTTGACAACTATGGACATGTCTATTTCATTTGTAATAACCTAGATAAAAAGGATTTTTGTGACCAAAACATTATACTCATTTTTATTGAGACTGTTCTCCTTGTCTTAA
>NW_005274075.1:0-389 GCF_000412655.1 Myotis brandtii | reverse complement strand
CATAAGCCCTCAGACAACTCTCTCTGTCAACATAATGGAGAGGATCAGAGTGCCGTCCTCCTTTGTCCTCCAGCTTTCAGAGTTCGCGGTTCTCCAGACAACACACCCTGTGCACACTCCACAGACACGGCAGTCCCCTGGCCCCCCGGGCTGAGTTCACATCTTCCCGTCTGTCTGCTCCCACTGGGTCTTCTGCCAGGCCGACTACACACTCGGAGGCTCCTGCCCTTCCCCAGGCTTGGTGGTGTGCTAGAACAACTCACAGAACTCAGGGAACACCTCACTTATGTTACTGGGTTATTATAAAGCTACCACTTGGAACAGTCAGATGGAAGACGTGCATCGGGCAAGGTATGGGGAAGAGGGCCATGGAGCTCCGCGCCCTCTCT
>NW_005274074.1:0-389 GCF_000412655.1 Myotis brandtii | reverse complement strand
AGAGAGAAAAAGGAAAACAAAATGAACTCCTAGTGGGACTAGGATCTGAAGAAGCGTTTAGGGGTGCAGTTGATGATCAGCATCACCCACAAGGTGCTGGATCTCTTAAAGCAATTTTCCCACCAAGATCTTAGGGGTTATAAACTATCATGTGCTACTATTTTAAATCCATCAAGGCCTGTTTCAGGACCAGTCCACCAGGACTTAGTGACTAATGAGAGAAAACAAGTCATTTGAATCGGTTCCTTAGTAGACAGTGCAAAAGACTATGCTTGATGTCCAAGAAGATGCATGCCTGAGCAAGCATCTTGAGATGGAGTACAGCAAAGACCCACATTTATGCTGGGTTGCAGAATTTATACCTTTTTTCATCTGGAAGAGAATCCTAC
>NW_005274073.1:0-389 GCF_000412655.1 Myotis brandtii | reverse complement strand
GACCACCTTCACTTCCCCTTTTAGCCATAAATCTTGGCTCCTTTTGGGAAAACATGGCTTAAAGAATGATCACACTCTGAAAAGTTGAACAAAAAAGGACAAGTCACTGAAGACAAACTTGTGGGCACAAATCTGAAAGCACAGAGCTTTGGAGTCGCTCGTGCGCAGTGGAGCTCGCCAGCAATAAAACGACGTAGTTTGCTGAGAACAGCAAAACACATCCATTCACTCAATGAGATAGAAATTCTGATACTTACGTTTATGTTAAGAAAATCCAAACAGGAGACTTCCCTGACTCAGAAGAAGCCAGGTATTACCGTTTAGCTTGATCATGTGGGTTTGGCAAAGGCTTTTCAAGTTGCACAAGGTCAAAAAAAATCATGTAATTC
>NW_005274072.1:0-389 GCF_000412655.1 Myotis brandtii | reverse complement strand
CTGGACAAAGGCAGGTACACAGATATTCATAGCAGCTTTATTTGTAATAGCTAAATAGCCCAAATGTCCATCAGCAGATGACTTGATAAACAAATTTTGGAATACTAAAGCAATAAGAAGAAATGAACTCTCGATAACATGCTACAACTCTGGTAAATCTCAAAATAATTACGTTGAGTGAAAGAAGCCACACAGAGGATATACTATATGATACTATTTATATAAAATTCTAGAAAATGCAGACTTATCTAAGGTGATAAGATCAATGGTTTCCTGGAGATAGAAGTAGAGTGGGAAGAGACAGGAGAGAGAAATTATAAAGTAGCACAAGAGAACTTTTGGGATTGATCCATTTGTTCATAATCTTGATTGTGGTGATGTATACATAT
>NW_005274071.1:0-389 GCF_000412655.1 Myotis brandtii | reverse complement strand
GAGAATCTCCGGCTGGTCTCACTGGTTCTGCTTCATGGATGACAATCTGAGTCTTTTCCTTCTTCCTCAGCCATTGAACCCCACCTTGAAGATCGCTACTGGCCGGCCCTCTAGCCCCAGCCACACAGCTTCCCTTCCAGTTTCTGATGGTCATCATCACTCAGTTTCTGGGTGGCCAAATCCTCATCTGATCTGGCATCCCTCTCCCGGTTCTCTCTGGCTTGTTACCTTTTCTTTCTCAAAATGTGCTGCCCTGCAGGGGACTGGAGACCTAGAGCAAGAACCTCAGGGACATGGGCTTCTCTTCCGGTGCTTCTCTCCCGGTTGGGAATTCTGAAATAAGGGGACCTTGTTTTGAGACTGTGGACAAAACCACCATATTTTCTTTT
>NW_005274070.1:0-389 GCF_000412655.1 Myotis brandtii | reverse complement strand
CGGCTTCGCTCCACCAGCTCCAGAACCATCCTGCTTCGCCTCTCCAGTCCCGGGGCCGTCCGGCTTTGCTCTGCCAGCTCCAGAACCTCTCTGCTTCGCTGCTCTGGCCCCGAGGCCCTCCGGCATCCCTGCTCCAGCCCCTGAGCTGCCTGGCGTCCCTGCTCAGGCCCCGGGGCCGTCCAGCTTCGCTCCGCCGGCTCCGGAACAGTCCAGCTTCGCTGCTCCGGCCCCAGGGCCCTCTGGCTTTGCTGTTCCGTCCCCGGGACCCTCCGGCATCCCTGCTCCGGCCCCAGAACCATCCGGCTTTGCTGCTTTGGCCCCAGGACCGTCTGGCTTCACTCCGCTGGCTCCGGGGCTGTCCGGCTTTGCTCCACCTCTTGGAGCCTATG
>NW_005274069.1:0-388 GCF_000412655.1 Myotis brandtii | reverse complement strand
ATAAGGTCAGATGTGGGCAAAGGAAGGGCAGAGGAATTCAGAAAACCTGGCTCTCAGACCCAGCTTGATTCCACTAGCACAATATTTTATGCTCTAAAGGGAATCTCTGGCTTAGGCTTGAGGATGACAGGAAACACAGTCAAGGTAAAAAAGTGAGTGATCTATAGAAGCCACAATCTAACAGGAGGGGAAGGTCCTCAGGAAAGACTTACGTAAATATCAGTTTAAAAAGTCCCCAAACACACTCTCAGGACAAAAGGGGATCTGAGGATTGTCAGAGAAAGGAAACAGGATAAGGCAGGGAGACAAAGCAAATCGGGGGCAAGAGACCAGAGAACAGGGCACCCACAGGGTCAGGAGAACCTCAAGAGATATGAAACAGAGCACA
>NW_005274068.1:0-388 GCF_000412655.1 Myotis brandtii | reverse complement strand
CATGTACATCATGAAAGGGAAGATTCAGAAAATGCAAATATATCTGGAACTTCAAACACACTTCTGTAGCCAAAAGTGTTATGAGAGTAGTGAGAGTGTCTCTTTGAAAACTTAGAAGGTATAGACATGGTGCTTGACAGTAATATGGCAAATAAAATCTAATTAGTGAATATGCTAATTTTTCTCCCCACCTTTAACATTAACAGGAAATGATACTGTTTTCAAAAGCTAAAGACATAAAATTAACTTTTTATATCATATCAAAAGAATTGAGGTAACATTATAAACCTTAACTTTTCACATATTCATATAGAAAATGCATTGTTGTTTCAAATTTTTAGAATTGAATTGTCTAAAATTAAAAACAGTATCATTGCAAAATCATATA
>NW_005274067.1:0-388 GCF_000412655.1 Myotis brandtii | reverse complement strand
CTGTATATCTACTATCTATCTGTCTACCTATCATCTGTCTGTCTATTATCTTTTTCTTTCCACAAAAAGGAAGTTTGTTAAAATTTTTACATGTATCCTCATTCCTTTGATTGCCAATCTTAACCCAAATAAGTTTTGTTGGATATCTTTTTGTTATTGCTTTGGTTAACATTAAAATTCAAAAGTTGTTTACTTTTTCATATTTTCCATATTTCTTTGCTTTCTATTACAATAGTTTTTTGAAGAGATTTTTTTCTCTATTTTCATTATTGACATTATTACAGATTTCCCATTTACCATCCCCCTTTTGCCCACCTTCATCTAGCCCCTGCCCTCACCTCCCCTCTGGCCATCACCACACCTTTGTTTTTTAATGTGTTTTTTTTTT
>NW_005274066.1:0-388 GCF_000412655.1 Myotis brandtii | reverse complement strand
TAGAAGTAGCCAGAATATCAGCATATTTGTGCCAGTTCCCAGAGCAGCACACAGAGGACTAGATGACAACTGTATACACAGTGAGTTGAGTTACAGGAGCTAAACCCTGAGCTTAGGACACTGGAGTCCTTTATAATGGACAGTAAATATGCCTACCCTTTGCTCTCTAGCATCCAAGGCTATAGAAACATCTTTGAAAAGATAGTCCAAAACAAAGAGCAGTTAGTGTCTGGCTCACAAGATGTGCAGAAACTCAAGAGACCCATAGAGAAACATCTATGGGAACAGGTGCTATTATTTTACAGATGAGAAGATTATGTAACTTGCTCAAGGCCACATGGTCAGGCTTGAGTTTCCTCTTCACTTCTTTGCTATAGGACCTTGCTTA
>NW_005274065.1:0-388 GCF_000412655.1 Myotis brandtii | reverse complement strand
CTGTGATCCCCGTCCATCGCTCATGCTGGTGGTGAGGACTTGCCCCAAACTCGCACCGCTGCCCGCACATGTCAGCGCAGTCACAGCGGGCGGTACTCAGGAGGCCGTGCCCTTGGCCCGCCTGGCATCACGACCCCGCTCCCACCTGGGTTTGCCATCATCCCCGAGTGGCAGGAAGTGAAATATGGGCTTTGGCCCACGGCTGGCTCTACAGCCTCTCCCATGGCAGCCCTGCTCCTGTCCTGAGCGCAGGGTCCCACCTCCTCCGACTGCGTGTCAGGGGCCCGGGCTCGGAGCGCCCACCCTCCCGCTGCCTCCCCGGCCGCTGCCTTGTTTGATTTGGGGGAAAACGAGGCTCAATCACTCTGGGGAGGCTCACAGGGTGTCA
>NW_005274064.1:0-388 GCF_000412655.1 Myotis brandtii | reverse complement strand
TTAGAGCGTCAGGTCTCAGCGGTGCAGGGTCGCAGGTACAGTCAGCTGGGACGCAAGTGTCCTCCATAAAAACTGAAAAGATCAAGTTCCTGTGCCCTGGGGGAACGTGGTCAGTGCCCTGATGTTGATGGGCACGGAGCCGGGGGAGTCGCTGAGCTGCTCCCACCTTTCCTTCTGGGGGAGAGGAGACCAGAGAGGCCGGCACGGCTGATGGGACCCAGGAGCGCAGAAGGCTGGTCAGAGGCCCACGTGCGGCCGGCGGTCTCGGCTCCGAGCCCAGTGCTCTGCCTGGCCAGGAACCCGAGGGTTAGCTCTTGGTCTGCGTTCTCTCAGTTGGAGGGTTAAAGGGCAGACCAAACCCAAGAATGGGCAGGGAGGAAGGTGGTGG
>NW_005274063.1:0-388 GCF_000412655.1 Myotis brandtii | reverse complement strand
GTAGTACAACTTATCATTACTGGAATTTAGGGACTTAAAAGCTGGAGTTTTCCAAGATTAGATTAAAGCAAAGCGAGAGAAATAGGAAACAGCATTGTAGAAACATGGGCTAAAGATGAAAGATAGTTGGATAGTACTTGTGTATTTTCTCAAACAGCTTTTGAATGTATTGCTTTATTTTGTCCACGCAAGTAACTGTAAGTTAAGGAGGGAGAGTAAAGAAAGTAGGCCACAGAGAGTTAACAAATTATATAACACCACAGAGAGAATGAACGGCAGATGGGGGAATTAGAACACAGGATCCTTGGTAACCAGTTCAAGTTCTTTTAGACAAGCCTTGATATAAATAAACAAGTCCAGCCTGGCTGGCGTGGCTCAGTGGTTGAGC
>NW_005274062.1:0-388 GCF_000412655.1 Myotis brandtii | reverse complement strand
GTTAACAAAGAGCATGAGAGTGCTTTCTGAATGTTTTTTTCCCCTTTAGGCACTAAGAATTTAAATGTATTCCATTAAAGTGTGACACATTTATTTATTGAGGAGGTGTGTTTGGCTCTTTTAGTCATCAAGAGATAAGTGTTGGGCAAGTGCCTAATATGTGCATGGGCTTTATTGTGTAGGATGCTCATAATTCACAAATTTGGTGAAACTAAAAAAATTTATTAAATCCTGAAATTTTATGCACAGTTGATGAGGATTCATAAAAAATAAATTACCTTTCAATCAGATGAAAGAATAGGTCTTGTCTTTATTTGACCTATAAATGATAGAGTGGCAACCTCATGGCACTAATAAGAATCTACTTCCTTAAGACACCTGCATTCTT
>NW_005274061.1:0-388 GCF_000412655.1 Myotis brandtii | reverse complement strand
GGGGAAGGAAGCCAGGGACGCCCAGTGACTTAGCCGAGGTCACAGGGAGCTTAGACTACCAGCGGGGCACGTTCCTTTCATCTCCCCAGACTGCCCCCCTTCCTAGAGGACCCCACTCCAGCCTCCCCACCCTGGAGGCAGCCCACATCTCCTCTCGGTGCCTCTGCAGCTCAGTGGGGAAACTGGGTCCCTGGTGGAGCCTCTGCCTGGCCCCCAGGCTGCCTCCTGCCTGAAGCAATTATAAATCACGGCATTTCCCTCCATTCAGACCTGATGTTTAATTCATCGCTGCTCTGGCTGCTTTAACGCAGAACATTTATTCAGTGGAAGAGCTTTGTTTTGCCTCCCAAGCCTTTTCTGTTTAGAATACCATTTCCATTGCAGGGGG
>NW_005274060.1:0-388 GCF_000412655.1 Myotis brandtii | reverse complement strand
GCCAGCGGACTAGCTGGGCTCAGAACTGGGTTGGTTACAAACCCGGCGCTCCTTGCCTGCACCCAGCCTTCTCTGAGGCTAACGGCCCACTTCCCTCTTCTCCTCAGGTTCCATGCGCCTCCAGGAGGACCTACCTCAGCCCCCTCTACCCCTTCAGCCCGACCAGCTGCCGAGTGGCCCCCCGCAGCCTTCTCTCCGGCAGCTGGAGGGCACCGGCGCTCCATCCAGCTGGACCTGGAGGACCTGCAGGAGTTGAACAAGGCCCTGAGCCGAGCCGTCCAGGCGGCCGAGAGCGTCCACTCCACCACCAAGCACATGAGCCGCTCCCTGTCGGCCGACGTGCGCCAGGCCCACAGCCTGCGGGGCTCCTGCCTCTTCTGATGGCACT
>NW_005274059.1:0-388 GCF_000412655.1 Myotis brandtii | reverse complement strand
TTTATTGGTGAAATAAGTGGTCTTCAGCGAACATCTTGTAGCATTGTTTAACTGGAATTGAAGTAACTGGAAAGCTCTAAAGTCAAATTTTCCTACCAAATGATCTGGGACCTCAGATTCTGTGGATTGCTATGTTTAGCCACAGAATCTAGGATTCTTGCATAACACAGGAGGATGTAGAAAGAAGGAGGCCTCCTTAGTGAGATATGCCTACTATTATTGATGTGTAATAATTACAATAGCTTCAGTTTAGTGAGAGCTTACCAAGTGCTAAGCAAATATTAACTCACTTCACTCAGCAGCTAAGACACAGAAAGATACAGTAATGTGCTGTGTAACAACCAGTTATCTTCCAGTGTCCTTTCCATGTACTCATTTCCTTGCTATC
>NW_005274058.1:0-388 GCF_000412655.1 Myotis brandtii | reverse complement strand
GTCATTTCAAAGGTATGTTAATCTCCAGCACAAGAACAATGGACAGGGTTTACTAAGGCATAAACTTTTTTATATAGGCCTAGGCAAGACTACCCACCCTGACCTGCTCAGTTAGGAATGCATGATAAGATCACCCTGCACTGTTTCTTCCTGTTAGATTTATTACAAAGTCCCTTTTTGGTGGTAGTTCAGATGAGGAAAGGTAACTCTAAAGTATTGCTGTTTCTCTGGTGAAGTTCTAAACAGAGTAGGGTTGATGGGATTAGTGGCATTGGCGCCTACAGCAAATTAGATTTTTGAGTTTGTGAGTAGCAGTGAAGCAACAGGGATGAAGGAAGGAGATTTGCAAAGGGCACAGAGTTGGATATACTCCCTTGTCTTACCTGAG
>NW_005274057.1:0-388 GCF_000412655.1 Myotis brandtii | reverse complement strand
TTAAGTGCAGGGAACATGGAGGGAAACGAGATCCACTTTTCTGCAGGGGGACCTGGGAGAGGCGCTCTGCTAAACACACTTTCCTGATGGCCACTCATCAGCTCCACAGCCCTGGGAAGTCGGGTTTATTGCCTCCCTGTGCTGAGGAACAGATAAGATGAAGCTGTGGAAGGGATGGCCCACTTATCTCAGGTCACCCAGCGTCTCCACAGAAGGCCCAGCAAAGGCGGAGATCCCCTGGAGCTCACGTTCTTTCTAACATCTTATGTTCTTTCTAGTATTTCACCTCAACCAAAACACAGGGCAGAAATCCCGGAGAGGGAGAGAGCCCTGTGTGTTGGTTGTTTAGTGAGCATTCCAGTTTTTTCTGTTTTAGCATTAGAGGAAC
>NW_005274056.1:0-388 GCF_000412655.1 Myotis brandtii | reverse complement strand
GAGGCTGGGCCAGAGATTGTTGGTTATCCATCACCTGCAGGAAGGTCTTGAGTGGTTCACTTCCAGGTCCCTTATTAGATTTTTGATTCTTTTGTTCATTCACTAGGTTGAGTTGAATGGTAATAAATAACTTTGTCTTGTGGCCACAGTTATAACCAATGTCCTTTAAGGGCCAGGGAGTCCCAGGCTGAAGGAGTGGCCTGTGCAAAGGCATAAACAATGAGGTCTTCAGCTTATCTCAGAAGATCCCAGTGTGAGGAGGCAGGGAAAGGAGACAGAAGGAGAGGTACAGGCCAATGTGGGGCCCACATAGGAGATAGGTTCTGCAGGTCTAGGTTATTTGAAAGAAAGCTTCTTTACCACGAGGTCACTGAAAGAAAGGCTTTTC
>NW_005274055.1:0-388 GCF_000412655.1 Myotis brandtii | reverse complement strand
GAAGATGGATACTCATCTGTTCATACATTTATTCATGCTTTCACCCAGTCTTTTAACAAACACACAGAGAACCCACCATGTTGTGTGTCCAGGCAGTGCAGCCACTGTTGGGGAATTACATATATGAGACAAACCCTGCCATCAATCATCAGGCTAGTGTAGTCTGTGTGCTGTGAGAGGCCCATGGACAGAATGCTGGGGAAATACAGATAAGAGGCAACAGGGAAGGGACTGCTAAGAGTTGGCATTTCACTGGGTTGAGCAGGGGCACCCTCAGCCAAGGGCCAGGAGGAGATGTGCTCAGTCTGGTGTTTTTATTTTGGGCCAGGCAAGATTTTGGAGCAGCTGCAAGGAAGAGAGTGCCAGGAAATGAATCTGGAAAAGAAGG
>NW_005274054.1:0-388 GCF_000412655.1 Myotis brandtii | reverse complement strand
ATCAGTTGCCTCTTATATGCACCCCAACCAGGGACCAAGACTGTAACCTAGGTATATGCCCTGAACAGAATTTAACCCTCAACCTTTCAGTATAGGGGATGACAGTCCAATCAACTGAGCTACCCCAGCCAGGGCAAAGTTAAAACAAAGTTTTTCAAGAAATAAGCTAGAAGATCCTCTCTTCACTTCATTAAACATATCCCTTTCCTCATCATAATAATTTCAGGAATATTTAATGTCAACATGCATTTATTCTATTCTTATATTTAGATTTTTTAGAATTATTTTTTAAATGCTTAAGTAATGGTGAACACAAAAAAAGCCATAATTCAAAAGTGAGCTAACAATATTATTATTTAGACATGTAATCCTTGATTCCTCATTGTTT
>NW_005274053.1:0-388 GCF_000412655.1 Myotis brandtii | reverse complement strand
GAAGAGAATGCTGAGGTCCCAGTGGCTAGCAGGGCCACGAGACAAGGAACATTTGCCTTAAGCACAGGGTCATCCTCACCCCCACTCCCTGGCACCATTTTGGATTCCACACAAGGGAGATACAGCCTCCGGTGTTGTAGGCCCTAGACAGACAGACGGTAATTATCCGGGGAAAGGCCCTAGGCCTTCATGTTGACAAAGAAGACACCCATCAAAGCCAAGAAGGGACCACCTGCTGCCGCTTCCCTTGTCGGCCAGAGGGGCGAGCTCCCCCGGACCAGGGGTGGAGCCATGTCTCGTGTAGCACAGAAGAGGCCGGATAAAAGAGGAAGCAGAGCTTGAGATGGTCCACACGGGGCCTGCGCCTTCGTTCACCCCTTCAAGTGCA
>NW_005274052.1:0-388 GCF_000412655.1 Myotis brandtii | reverse complement strand
GTTTAGATTAGGCTCAAGAATCTGTTCCAGAAACAGATAAGAGGTCAGAGCTGACCTCAGAGGGCTTACCCAGATCAAGCTATGACTTAGATATTCTAGATGCTAAAGCTCTAAAATTCATAGCACGAAATATAGCTTAGCCTTCCAGACCTCTCCCATCCTACCACACCCAGCTTCCAAGGGTTCTGGGGTCTGTCAGTTTCTTCCATTTTCAAATTCACCACCAACCAAGACTGTGTGTTTGTAATGGAAGAAAATTAGGATGTGGGCACTTTTGATTATGGTATAGTTGGAGTTGCCATTTGGAAGCATCAAGAGGAAATTTTAAAGTTTTATTAGGAATAAGGGGTATAAGTAAGGTGGGGTAAGAGTACTGGAAGAGAAAAAT
>NW_005274051.1:0-388 GCF_000412655.1 Myotis brandtii | reverse complement strand
TGCTGCTGTGAAGGTCTTCAGAGCATGAGGCCAAGTGGTTGTTTGTTTTCTTATTGTTGAGTTTTAACAGTTCATTGTATATTTTGCATGACAGTCCTTTATCAGATATATCTTCTGTAAATATTTTCTCCCAGTCGATAGCTTGTCTGTCATTCTCTTGACAATGACTTTTGCAAACAGAAATCGTTATTTTAATGAAATCCAATTTATCATGTGCCTTTGGTGTTGTATCTAACAAATCATCATCAAACCCAAGGTCATCTGAATTTTCTCCTATGTTATCCTCTAGAGAGTTTCATAGTTTTGTGTGACACATTTAGGTCCGTGGTCCATTTCAGTTTATTTTTGTGAAGAATGCATAGTGTGTATCTAGATAACTTTTTTTTTT
>NW_005274050.1:0-388 GCF_000412655.1 Myotis brandtii | reverse complement strand
AAACAAACAAACAAAAACCCCAAAGCCTAAGCTTTTGAAAAAGAAAGTCTAGACTCGTATAAGGGGTGATGTCAGAGGGATGGTTGTTGCTGACTCCACCATACCCTCCTTCACTTGAATGGGTCCATTTGTTTTCCAGTGCTCAGCAAGGATAAACCTCAAGGCGCAATACATTATGTCCTCCCTTTTTCATTTCAAACTCTGTGTTTTCAAAAGACATAGCCACTAAAGGCTCTATCATCACCTTTAGGAAGGTTTGCAAAAAACTTTCTCCTGGATAGATGTGCAGAAGCCTACATCTCTGCTGAACAACTCTATTTAAATATCCTGATATTTCTTGAGCTAATAAATTTCAAACTAATAAATTCATACTTTGGAAATCCAAACA
>NW_005274049.1:0-388 GCF_000412655.1 Myotis brandtii | reverse complement strand
ATAAAGCCCAAAGAGATATTGATGAAAGCTTAAGTAGATTGCCTTACCAACCTCACTAGGAGCATAAGAGTAGCTGAAATAAGAATTTTATTAGAGCCATTAACTCTGACTTGGCCCAGAGTTTTATTTGGAAGCAAATGATTTCTTTTCAGCTCTAATCCTAAAGGCTTATTCTGAACATTTCAGAGGACAAAAATAACCCATCTAGTAATAGGATCTTCAGAGGCTCCCTTCCTTATGTTACAATCCTCATCCTAGAAAACTGTCTATTGTTTTTTATATTACACAGAGAAGGATGCCATATGGTGCTGAGAAATGTGTTTCTTCTCTATGTTCCCAATGCCTGAATGCTGCTCAAATTTTAATGTACAAAAAAATCTTATTTATT
>NW_005274048.1:0-388 GCF_000412655.1 Myotis brandtii | reverse complement strand
CAAGTTCCCCCACAAGCTAGCAATTGTTACCTTCATGCTGGTAAGTATCTTGCAGGAGGATGGAGGTGGGAATGCAGAGAGGAGGGAGGATGGGTCCACATGGAAACCATTGGTGGCACTCCTAGGCTAGAGCTGAAGGTAAAAGCCCAGATTTTCTAGTTTCCTTTTCCCGCCTTAGTGTTCCCTTTGCCATCCTCAAGGCTGGGGTGAGTACTGTAGGGAAGGTGTGGTGGGGAGTAGGAGAGAGGTGCTGGCCTCAGAGCCTTTGGAAGTCACTAAAAATTCTAAATTCCACCTTCTTATGAACACAGCCTGGAGTGGGAGGAGGCAGAAGCAAACAAGAAAAATATGTTCACCATCCTTTTGGTGTGTGTGTGTGTGTGTGTGT
>NW_005274047.1:0-388 GCF_000412655.1 Myotis brandtii | reverse complement strand
GGAATGAATTTTGATGCTGGGATTCTGACTGCAAAGTTTGAATTTCTGTTTCTTGAACTAAGCTGCATCTCTTGATTCATACTGAACAGATTAAAATTTCAAAGGGAGAGTTTAGACACTCCAAGATTAATTTAGAGTCTGACTGTTTTTGCCTAAGTCCTGATGTACATATTTCTGGCATTAACTCTGGCCAGATATATTCCTAAAGAGGGTAACTAGTGTATGCCCTTTCCTCCAACCCAAAAAATAACTACTACCCTAAGCAGTGCCCAGAAACTCTGGGTGTACATAGCTATTTGTGAGTTAATTGAGCTAGAAATTCACTAACATGGAGCACTTATCTGGAGTCTAGGTGTCTGTATATAATCGTACTTTTGGTGTTATTATT
>NW_005274046.1:0-388 GCF_000412655.1 Myotis brandtii | reverse complement strand
GTATGCAAATTAACCCTACAAAGATGGCGGGCCTGTGGGCAGTGCACACGTGCGCAGGTACAGAGTAGCCAGGGGCAGACGTTCCTGCCCCCAGCTGCTCCGGGCCTATGTGCGCAGGCGCCAAGTGGCCGGGGGGGGCAGGACAGAAACACCCACTGTGTTGCTATGGTGACGCGGAGGGTGTTCCCACCCCCTAGCCGCTCTGGGCCTACGTGTGCAAGTGCTGAGCAGCCAGGATCCCTGGGATGCCACTGGAGTGTCTGGTCCTGTCAGCTCGGCCTGGGGGTGGCTGAAGTTCCCAGTCCTTTTTGTTTCTGCAGCCCGTGGACCAGAAGCGAAAACCAAGAGCGTGGGGAGCACCAAGAATTCTGGGAATCATAGTTCTGGT
>NW_005274045.1:0-388 GCF_000412655.1 Myotis brandtii | reverse complement strand
TCCTGCTTAAAAAATCCATAATACAGTGAGTTTATCAACAAATATAAGTAAAGGAAAGGTCTTTCATGATTCATTTCCTGCCACGTTCTCTCACTTCATTCATCTGTAAGCCTTTCCTTGTATAATTCTGTTGCTGTTATTTCAGCCAGTTTGGCTGTCTTTTGGGTCTTTGAACACAAGTTTTCCCTCTTACTTTTGCCTGCTTTTCCTTCTGCCTGTGTTAAGTAGGTGCGTGTATGTGTGTAGGTAGGTAGGTCTACTTCTTAAATTAACTCTACCTTATACTTTGTAGCGTGGCTCAAAGTTTTGAAAGCTCCTGTTAATCTTCCCAAGTAGATTAGCTCCCATTGTTACTTGTTCTCATGGTACCCAGTAATTTTTCTTTTTT
>NW_005274044.1:0-388 GCF_000412655.1 Myotis brandtii | reverse complement strand
TAAAGGCCTGTTTAAATACATAATGCAACAGGTCTGTGTGCACAATCCTCAGATACAAGGGTTTGTTTGTCCTTAAAAGTTTAGCATATTGTAGAGCACGTAGAGTTCAACCATTTAGGCAGCCGAATAGCAGATGAACAGATGGACTATGAACTGTCATAGAGGCCAGGGAACTCTCCCGACGACTTTGGCTCTTCTATTGTAACTGGCGTGAAAAGCCCATCCTTCTGCCATTGTGATTGCCAGCCGCACGGCCTTATGCCTTTTCATTCTTTCATATCGACCTGTAAAGGTTTATATCATGGACAATCGAATAATGATTTCTGAAACATTCACTTAAAAATAAATATGGGCCCTAACCGGTTTGGCTCAGTGGACAGAGCGTTGG
>NW_005274043.1:0-388 GCF_000412655.1 Myotis brandtii | reverse complement strand
AAACTGCAGCGTTCGCAGAGCCTCTGGGTTGGTGACACAGCCACATCCAGGAGGATGATGCTCCCCATCTCCCAGGGGACCAGTCTAAGACCCTTCCAGAACTTGACAATATAGCTGTTCATCTGCATCCTTTTTCATATACTTAAGAATAAACCAGTACACATCAGTGTTTCCCTGAGTTCTGGGAGCCATTCTCGCAAATTATCAAACTTACAGAGCGGGTTGTGGGAACCCCTAATTTATAGCTGGTTGGTCAGAAGTATGGGAGACAACCTGGGACTTACAATTGGGGTGTGAAGTGGGGGGCAATCTTGTGGATGGAGCCTTGCAGGGTTGTTATATTGTAAATCAGCAAGCTAAACAGAGGACGCCTTAATCAATCAATCAG
>NW_005274042.1:0-388 GCF_000412655.1 Myotis brandtii | reverse complement strand
ACCTGTAAGGCATTACCATTGTTATTACTGTAAGAAAGGAAGACAAACTAAGATGGCACTCTACTATTTAGAGGACAGTCTCCCTACGAGGCTATCAGCAAAGTTGTAGATGTAGCTTTTTGGAGATTCCTAGACCAGATCCTGCAATGTTCCTATGGCTGACTGCCTGTAATCTTTCTCCAGAGACCCCTTCAGCCATAGAAGAAAATCCCAGAGAATATAATAATTTATAATTGTCATAACTATCCTGTTATTCTTCAATATATGAGACAATGAATCCTTTATTCCCCCCCCCCTTTTTACTTGTGCTTATTCTCTTATTCCTTTCCCCTCTTGCCTTTTGTTAGAATTGATGAGGAAAATGTTGGTAAATGTTGATTTTCCTTTC
>NW_005274041.1:0-388 GCF_000412655.1 Myotis brandtii | reverse complement strand
ACCCCTCCAGCTCTTACCCTGATGCCAGACAGTTTAGTTTCTCCTCATATGTCCCTGGTGCCTTTTGAGCTACTGCACCAGTGCTGGAAATCAGAGTGAGTAAGTCTGTGCAAAGGTCCTCTAAGAGGAACCACATGAAACTCCAGCAGCCCTCCATCTCCCTAAGCCACAATTCTCACTGGTTTTTATAGCCAGAAGTGAAGAGGCCTTCTCTTCATGGCACTGGAACCCTCAGCTGGGGAACCTGGTGTGGTGCTGGAACTCTCACTCCTCAAGGAGGCACCTCCATGGCCAAGATAACCCTCCTGATCTTTATCCACACATGTGGGTGTAGGACTAACCCATTCTTCCTTTCCACCCCTTCTGCCAGTCTCAATGTGGCTTCTTC
>NW_005274040.1:0-388 GCF_000412655.1 Myotis brandtii | reverse complement strand
GCCCCTTGCACGAATTTCATGCATCGAGCCTCTAGTTCTTTATAACATTTAATATGTTATTTTTATTTACGATGTAATTTATAATGAATGTAATTAAGAAAAATAATCAGGAGAACAGACTTGGAGGCAAGTATAGATGGCACTTGGCGGAGGGGAAGGAGGAAAAGGGGTGGTGGCTGGAGGAGGAGGAGGTAGCGCGCTGTACATGTGAACAACTAAGTTCAGAGAGGTGATGTGGGTCAGCCAGGCTCACACAGCCGGCCTGGCACAGCCAGGAGTGGCACCCAGGTCCTGGACCCCTAGCACAAGGTCCTTCCCTCCCCACAGCAGCTGCCTCTTGCTTATGGTCATCCTCAGGATAGTTGGATACAGGCCCTCAGGTTAGTCC
>NW_005274039.1:0-388 GCF_000412655.1 Myotis brandtii | reverse complement strand
AACCTTGCTATAATCATTTATTAGTTCTAGTAGTCTTTTTTTATCAGTTCTTTCAGATGTTCGACATAGACACTTATGTCATTTGCAAATAAGGGTAGTTTTTGTTTCTTTCTTTTCAATCTGTATACCTTTTTTTTTTAAGGATAAAGTGCCTGGTGAGTGGAGGGGGGAGAGGGTAAGGGAAAGGAAAAGGCACAGGTCTGCTTGGGTGGGGGGAGCCCACTGGGTCCTCTTCTTAAGGGTTTTAAGGGCAGAGATTCAATCTGTATACCTTTTATCCCTTTTTTGTTTTGTCTTATTGCATTCGCTAGTACTTCCAGTATGAAGTTGAAAAGAGCTGGTGAGAGGGGGCATCCTTGACTTATTCCTGATCTTAGTGGGAAAGCTT
>NW_005274038.1:0-388 GCF_000412655.1 Myotis brandtii | reverse complement strand
TCTCATATCAAACCACTCAAATACCTATATTCTTGAAATAATGGTATTAAATCATTCTTATATATTATTATAATTATGTATACATACAGAGCATATTTATGACTCTAGTTTTTTGAAGTACATACAGAATGATCATTCTATACAAATATTAAGTGACCTTTTGCATTTAACTGTCTTTAATTTGATATTTTCACATTAATATTTATAAATCAACATTTTTAAACAGTTATTTAGTACTGAATTGTATAGAAGTAATAATCCGTTCCATATACATGAACTTGTTCCAGTTTTTAAAAATTTTATAGTTAATGTTATAATAAGCTATCTTGTTCATATAGTTTGATAGATTTGCTCAAATTTATCATTAAGGCTCATTTTTACAAGACAA
>NW_005274037.1:0-388 GCF_000412655.1 Myotis brandtii | reverse complement strand
GCTCAGTGAACTAAGACAGACACAAAAAGACAAACACTGTATGATTCCACTCCTACGAGGTCCCTGGAGTCATCAAATCGAGACGGAGAGCAGGGCGGTGGGTGCCGGGGCGGGGCAGGGAGGTGAGGAGTTTGTGTTTCATGGGGACAGTTTCAGTTTGGGAAGATGAAAACATCTGGAGATCTGTCGCACAACAATATGAATATACTTTACTAAATATCTACTTAGAAGCAGTTAAGTTGAATATTGTGAATAGCCTACCAGATTTTTAAAAATGCTATAAAAAACTGACTACATACATTCTTTAAATACATTTCAAAAATTAGCCCTGGTCAGTGTGGATCTGTGGTAGAGCAATGGCCCACACATCAAAGGGTTCGATTCCGGG
>NW_005274036.1:0-388 GCF_000412655.1 Myotis brandtii | reverse complement strand
CCTCTCCAGTACAGGGCCCGCCTCTGAGACCTAAACAAAGAATCACTGCTTCCCCGGATGCTCCATGGGTCCTGCAAGGCCAATGCAGCTTGTAGGCAGGTAACGGCCAGGTTCCCCAGGGCCTCCAATCTGCCAGCGTGGCTGTGGTGCAGCCCACAGAGGTATCTGTGCACAGGGCAGCAGGGAGCAGGAGCGACCACCAGACCTCTTTCCAGGGGTCCCACCAGCTCTGTAAAAAGACAGCTGCTACCGGACAGCCCAGCTCCCCTCACTGACCCCAACTTTACAGCTGCCCAGGGCCCCTGGTGATGTGTGCGCTCCCCTGGTGACTCCAGCTCACCCCTACTCTTGCCCCAGAGCCTTCGCCTGGAGCCGGGAACTCGGCCTC
>NW_005274035.1:0-388 GCF_000412655.1 Myotis brandtii | reverse complement strand
ATATAAATTAAGACAAGGTCAGATAGGAGTAGGGTGGACCCTTGATCTAGTATGACTGATGTCGTTATAGAAGAGACACAGAGACAGACACATACAGAAAGGAGAATGACATATGAAGATGAAAACAGACACACAAGAAGAACATTGTGTATGGATGGAGGTGGCAAAGATTGGGGTATTGCATTTATAATCAAGAAATGCCAAGGATTGCCAACAATACCAGAAGCTGAGAAAAAGAATAATACATTATTGCTCCTAGGGTCTTTAGAGAAGGCATGGCCCTGCCAACACCTTGATTACAAACTTCGAGTCTCCAGAACAGTGAGAAAAAAAAGAAAAAAAATATATATATAATGTATTTTATTGATTTTTACAGAGAGGAAGGGAG
>NW_005274034.1:0-388 GCF_000412655.1 Myotis brandtii | reverse complement strand
ATAGAAACATCAATGAAGAGAGAGAATCATTGATTGCTGCCTCCTGCCTGCACCCTACTCGGGATTGAAACCCCAACCCAGGAATGTGCCCTTGACAGGAATCCAACATTGGACCCGCCAGTGCTCAGGCTGACATTCTGTTCAATGAGCCAAACCAGCTTGGGCAAGTATGATGGCAATTTAGAAGGATTGGTAATCAAAGATGCCTTTATTTTTCCTTCTTAGGTCTATGAAACATGAATGCTTCAATCTTCCTTACCCTCCTTTCCTTGGGAATAGCCTTAGCGGCTCCAGAATTGGATCACAGTGTAGATGATCAATCAAACCTGTTTGAAGCAACAGCTGAAGAAGTATCTGACCTGGTTGGTAACATGTGAAACTGCCCAGA
>NW_005274033.1:0-388 GCF_000412655.1 Myotis brandtii | reverse complement strand
AACATCTGAAAATAAATGGGTTTTTCCTGTGTCTCCGATACTCCTGCGTATTTTATGGTCGCCTGGTAAATTCTGTAACAGTTTATTTCTATGAAGGGAAAGAGAAACAAATATTTCTATCCTCTCCATGTATATTGTGCTTACTTTGGTTTAAGGTGGAAATTTGACCTTACCCTGTGCAAACCCAAAGTTCTCTTGAACATGAAGATGCATCCCATTTAAAAAGACTAATGTGGGTAATTTGCACATTTTAGTGATTTATTGATTAAAAATAAATCTAAAACTGTGTATTGACAAATCCCATCTTATTTGTTTTGATTGCCTCCTGTAATTGCTTATTTGCATTGATTTAAACACCATTTTTTATTCTCTTTTCCAAGCAAATTTC
>NW_005274032.1:0-388 GCF_000412655.1 Myotis brandtii | reverse complement strand
CCTTTATAAGAAAAACGTCCAAGGTAAGGAGGAGGCCAGCGTCCCATCTCCCTCAGAAAACTAGGGCTTCCTTGTCCCAGCCTCCACTCTGGGCCTTTTAACCAGCAAAACCTGGACCTTGGTCTGACCTCCCACCATCACTTCCTTCCCCAACCAGGTGCTCCCTTCCTCCACCATCCAATCCCGTCCCCTTGACCTCCTATCCGGACGGCTCAGGGGAACACCTGGATTTTAGGGTGACTCGGGGATACAGTGGATGTTTGTTAGCTTTCCGAGACTGAAAAGGGGGCCTAGAGGCCGTCTAAACAGGTTCCCTTCAGTCCCTAGAACCAGAAGCCTGTGAGGAGCTTTTGAAAAACAGGGGTGCCTGAGCCCAAATGTGCCCCCC
>NW_005274031.1:0-388 GCF_000412655.1 Myotis brandtii | reverse complement strand
TTTCCTTCCTGCATAAATTTTTTATATCTAATTACACATGTATGTGCTTACAGATCTATCCCTTAACATTTAAACTCAGTTTCAATTGATTAAAAATTTGATTTAATGTTTAACTTCTATCTATGCCTTTTACTTTTATCTTACCTTATAGTTAATCTTCATTTAAATACTCCTCTGTTATTTCAATTTAAAAATCTTTCCTGGGATACCAAAGACACCTTTCTCCTACCTACCTATGACGTGCTTAGTACTCAAATTAATGCCTTTTTGCTAATGTCTTCAATGCTTTTTACATTATGGCCTCAATTTACTATTTGTAATTACAACCCAATCCTCTGCTCTTGTTCAGATGGAATTCAGTGAGCTACCTGATATATAAGATTCATCT
>NW_005274030.1:0-388 GCF_000412655.1 Myotis brandtii | reverse complement strand
GGTCGCGACCCACAGGTTGAGAACCGCTGCCACAGAGCATGGCCCGATCCCCACCCAGAGGACCCGTCCCCGAACGCAGACTCCCCGGGACTCACACACACAGTCACAGGCAGACCTTCCTCACCCAGAGAGGGGCCTCCCCAGTCCCCACAAAGGGACGCCCTCACCCTCACCGCACGGGGAAGGGGACCTTCCCCCCAACACGCAAGGGGGGGGGGAGCCGGCTCCCCACAGAGGAGGCGCCCCATTCCCCCGAATCACAGAGCGAGGATCCCCGTCCCCGTTCAGAAAGGACAGGGCTCCGCAGGGGGGAAGTGCCCAAGCCACCTGGTTTAGCCTCGGGCATGACAGCGGACACTCGGCTCCTCTGGCCACAGCTGCGTCCCTC
>NW_005274029.1:0-388 GCF_000412655.1 Myotis brandtii | reverse complement strand
CTGGTTCATAGGTTGATGCTCAACCACTAAGCCATACGGGCTGGACTTGTGTGATACTTTTAGTTTTGTTTACACATATGCTTTCTGTTTTGTGAAGTTTCTATTGGAGGAGAGAAGATACAGGTATCTTTTATTACTGGAATCTAATAATTATTAACATTGTATTTTATAGTGAATTTGTAGGTGGGAAAATAATGTATTCTTAGCCTTTCCAAAAACTGAACATGTTTCCCCAATATTCTTAAAACACCTCAGAGGGTGGTTCCAGTAATAGAGAATGATATAGGGAGTAGCGGGATGTCAATTCGTCTATTTTTGGGGGGAGGGGAAGCAACACACCAGGTTTGCTCTTTGCCGCAGTCTTTTCGCAGCAAGGGTTCAGGAATCT
>NW_005274028.1:0-388 GCF_000412655.1 Myotis brandtii | reverse complement strand
CACCCAGCGGGCGGTTCCTCGCGGCACTTCTGGGGGAGGGTCCCTGTGGTCTCTGGGAGGGGTCCTAAGGACTGCCTGGAAGTAACAGCACCGTGGCCTGTCGTTAATAAAAGCAGAGCCTCCACCAGCCTCCACTGGCCTCCGAGTGGCTGAGGAGCCTCCCGCCTGGTGGCTGCCTGTGGATGGGGTGGGGGGCAGGGTTGGGAGTAACCTCATGCTGCCAGGACATGCCAGCCTAGGTCAGGGCCAACAGCCCCTCATAGATGCTCCCACTTCCACTTCGGGAGGCCTGGTCCCTTCTCCCTGACGGTCGCATCCCACTCATGGGAGAGCCCCCACTCTCTCCGACTGCAAGAAGCCCAGGAAACCAGTGACTTGCGTTTCCCCG
>NW_005274027.1:0-388 GCF_000412655.1 Myotis brandtii | reverse complement strand
TTAGATTGATGAGTTAGCATACTCCTAACCATGTAGTGAAAAGGTTATTTTCTAAGGATCTCTTTAATTCTTTTCCAAAGTTACTTTATTCCAAGAATAATATTCTCCTTAGTATCAGATCATTAGCAAATATGTTTACTCCATCACTGTGTGAATATTTTTTATCTGAGAATTCCAAAGTAAATTTCCTGAAGTCTTAAACTTCTCTCCTTAAGGGAAAAGTAACTATATTTTCCAGGAAACACTGAGAGTTGTTTTGGAGCATGATGCAACTGCTTTTCTTTCTTATAAACTCTGTACTTTAATGATTCATAACATTCAAATAAACTGAAATATAAACAGGAAAGGCTTATCCTATATAATAAAGAGGTAATATGCTAATTTGTCT
>NW_005274026.1:0-388 GCF_000412655.1 Myotis brandtii | reverse complement strand
GGAGCAGGGGCCCTGAGCTGCCAGGACGTGGGTGACGGGCAAGGGACCTGCACTGGGCCTCCAGAACGACCCTAGAGGTTCTTCAGAAAGTCCCGGTCTCTGAGAGGTGGGGGACGTGCTCCCAGGGTCCGAGCCAAACCCCCAGCCCTCCCTCCAGCCCCAGACAGAAGGGGCCCTCGGCATTCGGGAGGGCGGTTAGGGTTGCCACAGCCTCGTGGAAAGGGGCCGTCTCCAGTGCGTGTTCAGGGACGGGGAACGGTGGGCGGCGAGGGCAGGGCTCGGCGCTGGGCTAAAACCCGACAAGGGCCTCCGTGTCGCCCCAGGTTGGCCTCTGAGATGCCAGGGGCCATGACCGGAGGAGGTCTGCCCCCCAAACCCACTTCCTCTG
>NW_005274025.1:0-388 GCF_000412655.1 Myotis brandtii | reverse complement strand
AAAACAATTAGAGGTGGGACTTCAATGTACTATAAACTGTATATAAAAATACCCTACAGACAACTTGGTTATATCATAAATTTGGCTCAATGTTAAATTTTGATAACTATTAATTTTACTTGCCCTTTTAAAATTAGAAAAACATTTTAAGGAATAAATTGAATGACCAAGTCTCTTAAAATAAGGTAGTCATGAATTTTAACTGTTTTCTTATATATATTTTTATATATTTCAGGTTATTTAATGTAAAACTACCCATTAAAATAATTATTTAAAATTTCACTAGGAATCTTATTCCACATAATTTGGAGAAAAGAAAAATTGCTTGAATGTTTCATTTATTACCTATAGCTGTGTAACAAATGACCATATATCTAACATTTTAACA
>NW_005274024.1:0-388 GCF_000412655.1 Myotis brandtii | reverse complement strand
GACAAGAGAGCACACCCCCCGGTTCTGTACTCATTTTATCACAAGAATGTCTCCCTGGGGAACATCTCAGTGCCTTCCGGGGGCAGAGCATCCTTCAGCCTCTCTTTGACCAGAGAACATATTGGAAACTATTCCTGTGAGGCCAACAATGGCCTGGGGGCCCAGCGCAGTGAGGAGGTGGCACTCAACGTCACAGGTAGGACATGTCCAATGTCTTCTTCCAGGGGACCATTTGCAATTAGGTCAAGCAATGGCTTATGGGTCCTTGAATTTCCCTGTCCCTCAGGGAATCAGAGTTCAACTAGAGCAAGTATGTCAAATGCAAAGACTGGTACGGGCCAAAATAAACAGAAGCTTCAATGTTCATAGAAACGTAGGTTTATTTCGA
>NW_005274023.1:0-388 GCF_000412655.1 Myotis brandtii | reverse complement strand
CTCCGGGCCTTGTTTTGCCGGAGGCGTTTCAGGAGCTTGTCTGGGCTCCAGGTGGTTTTGGGCAGGATGGCCTGGGCCGTCACAATCAATTTCTACCTGGCGGCCACTCCAGACAGGGCTGTAGATGAGGGCGGGGCGTCCTGCCAGGTCCCCCATTTTCTCGGGTGAAGCTCATTTGTCTCTTATCCAACACCTGCATTTTCCTGGACAGCGCTGTTGGCTCATGGAGACACCTGTTCCACGTTGGTGGCCTCGAGACACCGGAGCCTGTGACTGGTGTTTCGGTTACACATGAAAGCCAGGGCGGAGGAAAGGGAGTAGTGTTCACAGTCAGCAGTGGCCTCGGGCAGGATGTAAACTTCCGCGGCCCACTCGTTCTCGCTCTCCC
>NW_005274022.1:0-388 GCF_000412655.1 Myotis brandtii | reverse complement strand
GGCATATGCACAAGTTTAGTCACTGAGGCATTATGCATACTAGCAAAGGACTGGAAACAATGGAACTATCTATGTACAGGGGATTGTTGAAATGAACTGTGACAAATGACACAGAGGACACTCTACTGGGGTAAAAAGAACAGAGAAACACTGTATGTATTGACATTAAAAGATTTATAGGAAACATGAGGTTGAAAAGGAAAAGGAAAAAATGTGTATTTTTTCACACGAAAGGGACAAAACATATAACTGTATTTTCTTACTTATACATAACAATTATCTAGAAGAATTACAAGCATTTTCTTAACTTACCTGGTTGTGGTAAAGACTCCATATACTACAGGGTTTCTTTCATCTCTTGTGGGGAGTAAGTATATGTCTTCTATTA
>NW_005274021.1:0-388 GCF_000412655.1 Myotis brandtii | reverse complement strand
TTTTAAAAAACCAAACACACACACTTCTAACTCCAAAACTCATGCAGCAGCAAAACCTGTGCAGAGCTTCCATGAGGCTCCTTGTGGTCTCGATTTATCCAACTCACTGGGAATGTTCATACGTTTACTGAGGAAACATTAATGATGAGTTGGACTGTGGGTCCGCCCCAAATCTGCTGGAGGTGCAACAAGGTGCGCGGAATGTGCAGACTTTCTCTCGAACCCGGGAAATCCTGAATTCTGAAAGGCATGTGGTCCCAAGGGACTGAGCTGAGAGCTGAGGTCTGTGGAACCTTGCCCGCTCTCGCTCCCCGGCTCCCTGCTTGGCCAGGCCCTGTAGGAACTCTGGAGGCAGTTGGGTAACAAAGGTCAAAGGTTGACAGGTACA
>NW_005274020.1:0-388 GCF_000412655.1 Myotis brandtii | reverse complement strand
GAAAGAAAACCACTGTAAAGTTGATACCAGTCCTTCAAACATTACTCACTAAAAAATGTTTTAATTTGTCTGCTTTGAGTTCTTACTCATTGCCAGAAACCTTGCCGTATGTTGGAATAAAATACCTAGGAAAGAAAGAAAGAAACCCTTACTTGCAATTTAGTATAAGAGGCAGGCTTTAAACAATTAATTGCATAAATAAATAATTTTAACTTTGACAAATGGTACAAAGCACATGCTGATGTGAATGTGTACTTACAATGGGGGGTGTGATCTGGTTTAGGGGCTACAGAACAATTTTTGAGGAAGTGACACCCTGGCTGAGTTCTGAAGGACGAGGAGTCATTGTGTAGGAAAGAAGGCATGAGAAAGAAGGGGAGGGGGAGCA
>NW_005274019.1:0-388 GCF_000412655.1 Myotis brandtii | reverse complement strand
CATCTTTCTCCCTTTCTTTGTTTTCTTTCTTTCAAGCAATATAAGCACCCCCTCCCCCCATTAAATGGAATCGCATCCAGTTGGCCAACATACTAACCATGAAGAGGGAGAAGCTCTTTCTGTTGCTTCCTTCCTTGGTCTCCTCCTTGCCTTCAGGAGGGCACATGGCAGCTAACTAGCAACCTAGGTCTCCTTAGAACCAGTTTCTAAAAAGAAAAGACTGAATTACAGGAGGGACACCATACTGTACAGTGCAGAGTGCACTCTGGAATGAGACAGACCTCAGTCCAAGCCCTTCCTCATGTCTGCTCTCAGCAGGGTTTGACATGCTTGCGTAGACCAGTCATTTTATCCCAGTTACTCCTTGAGCCCTCATTTCATCTATAAA
>NW_005274018.1:0-388 GCF_000412655.1 Myotis brandtii | reverse complement strand
TCTTACAATTGTTAAAAATTGTTTAAAAGCTTAAAGTTCTAGTTTCAGTAACATCAAAGTCCCCTCCCTGCTACTATACTCACTTAATGGTAATTAGTCAAGTTGAACATTTATGTTTTCTGCAGCATCATTAATATTTCACAACAAAAAGTTTTAAGAATTAAAGTGGTGAACCTCGCATTCTGTGTATTTGAACAACAGATGTGCATGTACAAGCGTTCTGTGAATTTAAACACACAGACGTGCACGCACACGCATGGGAGCTGACAATGAGGCCACTGTACAAACAGCAGCAGCAGAGCCCTGAACCTCACCGTGACGATCTGGGTGCCTGAACGCAAGGCCATCTCCTCGGCCGCCGAGCCAGGGGTGACGCGGTGGATGAAGA
>NW_005274017.1:0-388 GCF_000412655.1 Myotis brandtii | reverse complement strand
TTGGCCAGTGTGGAGTCACCCAGAACACTCACAGTGCCATTTGTTGCCTGACTCAAGAAAACTGCACTTTGTCAGAGTTTTCCTATCGATGGGGAGCATTTCCCATCCCCACGGCAAGCATTTGGTAGGATTGGCTTAAACGTAAGTATGACTGATTAAGCCAGCTGCAGATTATTTGGGCTACTGGTAGGCATGACTGGAGACTCTAAGGTACTGGATGGAATATTCCTTGGTTTTGAATGGTCCTTATTGGGTTATACTTTGACTTGGGGTAATGGTGCCCCTTGAAAATTATCTCAGCAAGAAGACAATTTTGCTTTTTGGTATAACTATGAATTTTTAAAATTTATTTTATTGTTCAGAGTGTGACAGATGTCCCCCATTTTCC
>NW_005274016.1:0-388 GCF_000412655.1 Myotis brandtii | reverse complement strand
ACCCATGCAAAGATTTGTGAAAACACCTAAATGTTCAACTGATAAAGGGATAGAGTAAATGCAGTATACCCACACAATGGACTATTATTTGGCCATTGAAAGCAATGAATTACTGATAACATACTAAAATTTGAATGAACCTCAAAAACATGATGCTAAGTGAAAGAAGCCAGTCACATGTTGTATGATTTGATTATGTAAAAATGTCCAGCATAGGCAAATCTATAGAGACAGAAAATATATTCGGGGTTGCCTGAGGCTGAAGGGGGCTGGGTGAAGAAATGTTTTAAAATTGATTGTGGTGATGATCGCACAACTCCTGATCTTACTAAAACCATGGAATTGTACACTTTATTTTTATTTATTTTTTAAAATCACTCTTCTTTTT
>NW_005274015.1:0-388 GCF_000412655.1 Myotis brandtii | reverse complement strand
GTTCAACCTGTTGACTGTATTGCCCCTGCTCTGAGGCCCAGCCCACCTTTGCTCTTCCAGAATGTGAGCCAGTAAATGTTCTGGAGGCTCAAGTTCCTTTGGATTGGATTTTCCATCGTCTTGCAGCATTCTAACTGTTCTACATAGGTTGCTATGGAAGCACACAGCAATCATTTGCTAATCAGCTGGAAACTTAACTGTTTCTTAATTTACTCAATTTTAAGTTTTCCTCCAATTTTTATTTAACAATTAGCCAGGCCCTGATGGTTGGCTATCAGTATTAGCAAGGAAACCCATGAACAAGAAGGAAACCAAATATTAATGGGAAAAATCTCAGGGTCTGTGTGGTTAGTGTCAGATTGTCTTTTTCTGAGAACATGTGTATTAA
>NW_005274014.1:0-388 GCF_000412655.1 Myotis brandtii | reverse complement strand
AGGTAGGGAAATCTGGCAATCCCATCTCTCAATTCTATCCTGATAACATCCTAGAAAGGTTTATACATGAAGTAAATAGATCTCAATGGCAGAGTATCCAGTAATGTCCCTCAATAGATGCTCAGTGTATGAAAAATAAAAATAGGGAGGCAAAAGTTGTGGATAGGCCTTGTGGCTATTCTACTGAAGTAAAAAAAAAAAAAGAAGAACTATTATTTTTACTTCCACTCATTTTCTATAACTGGTAGACAACATTTCCTTAAACAGGAAAGCAAAAAACAGATATGATATTTTAGAAATAGTTGTTTTTTAAGCTATTAGTATAATGCAATAAAAATATAAAAAATGTGGAGTGCCCTCAGCAGTCCCAGATCTGTCTCTTGCTTCA
>NW_005274013.1:0-388 GCF_000412655.1 Myotis brandtii | reverse complement strand
GTTTCCAAGCTGCTAGAAGGAGAAGCATTTAAGGGCGGGTCTGGTGAGCATACAGCGTGTCTTTCCCTAAATACACGCTCACGGGAGACGGGGACCCCCTCTAAGGCCACGGAAGCGAGACTCGGGCGGCCGCTCCGCCTCCGGTCTGGCAGGTGCAGGGGGCCGGGCCGTCCCTGGCCCATTGGGGTCTTCGCTTTTGTCCCAGGTGATATCGCATCCTATTTCCTCTAATTCCCCCTCGGGGCTGTCCTATTTATTTTTTGATGCCGTGAGCGACTCTATATGCTTATTGCACAGACATCTAAGAATTTGATGAGCTGCATAGACATTTTGGTTTTCTAAGGAATGTTCCTGTTTTTTATAAAAATATATATGTTATTAAAGATTG
>NW_005274012.1:0-388 GCF_000412655.1 Myotis brandtii | reverse complement strand
GTCCCTGCAGCGCTACTTTGCGACTATCTACACGGGCAACTAGCCCATCAGCACCCACAAGCTGAATTCTGTCCAGTCCTTTTCATCTCCCTCTTCATGGAAGTGAGACGCAGATGGAGCTGGCCCAGCTCCGGAGTGCACAGGCGGCTCTTTCTCCCCGTTGAGAATTGGGCTCTGAGCCTCTCCCTCATTCACAGGTGGGGACTGTGCCGTCACCCACTGACCGGTGGGCTCTGAGCCCTCCCCTCGAATCCAGGCTGGACCAACAGAATGTTGGATTTGGTCAGCATGTTTTTAAAAAAACAGCACTGGGACCTCCCTTGGCCTCATCCAAGCTGCCCCCCTGCTAGTGCCTGTCCCACCTGCTTGGCTCTGTGACCTCCTAGAC
>NW_005274011.1:0-388 GCF_000412655.1 Myotis brandtii | reverse complement strand
AGTGTTACTTTTCAATTAGGAAGAAAATTTAAATATACATTCACATACAACCACATACATGAACTAAAGTCTAGGTAAATGTTATAATCTCTCTCTTTAGTACCTTTCTGTTTTAT
This sequence comes from Myotis brandtii, assembly GCF_000412655.1. NCBI lineage: Eukaryota > Metazoa > Chordata > Mammalia > Chiroptera > Vespertilionidae > Myotis > Myotis brandtii. Next base: position 272 of record NW_005274011.1, on the reverse strand, counting down.
TTTCCTCCCCATTATCCTTACTTAGCCTAAAGAATTAAAGTTCATCTTTGGATGATTTGTGTAGGTTCCAGGTCTAAATTGAACAAGGAGGATCCTTTAAATGTAGCCTGGCAGGGGTGAACACACCCACCTCCCTCGTTCTGGGACAAATGTTAGTAGCAGTTTGTGTAACAGCCCCTGTGAGCCCACACTAAGCTACTGCCAACTCACCTCACATTTACAACCTCAACACGCTATTCAGAATGCAGCTGCTGAGAGTCTGCTTTTAATTT
>NW_005274010.1:0-388 GCF_000412655.1 Myotis brandtii | reverse complement strand
TGCTGAGCTCAGTATGGTATGTCCATTCTGCTCTCTAGTGCTGGGGATAGATGTCCAGCTCAACATTTAAATGTGGTGATGGTCTCACTATGTTTTTAGGTCAAGTTTAAGTGTAGAAAACCGAAAACACTATGTATTTCAAGCAAAAGAGATTTAATACACAGATTTACTGGTCTTTACAAAACCAAAGTGTGATGGTGAGTGTTATGTGTTAAATTGGCTGGACTAAGGGATGGCCAGCTAGCTAGTAAAAGCAATTTTTGAGCATGTCTGTGAGGTTGTTTCTGAAAGAGATTGACATTTGAATTGGTAAACTGAGTAAATATGATTGCCCTTATCAATGTAGGAGGGCATCATCCAATCCATCGAGGTCTGAATAGAACAAAGA
>NW_005274009.1:0-388 GCF_000412655.1 Myotis brandtii | reverse complement strand
AAGGCGAACAGGGGCTGACTTTGAGGTGCTAGCGGTAGACTGAAGAAGGCATCTTTCAGATCTAATACCGTGTACCAGACTTTAGAGGGCGCCAAGGAGCTCAAGAGAGTGTACGGGTTTGGGACTGTTGGGTGTATGTCCATAACTCTTTTATTTACTTCTCGGAGGTCCTGTACTGGCCTGTAGTCATTCGTCTGGGGCTTTTTAACCGGCAGTAGGGGAGTGTTCCTTGCAGACTGGCAGGGAACTAACACCCCCAAGCTCTTCAGTATCCTGATATGAGGCTGAATTCCCTTCCGTGCCTCCTGAGGCATGGGGTACTGCTTGATTCTTACTGGACCTTCTCCTGGTTTTAGTTCTACCAGGACTGGGGCCCTGTGGGCGGCCA
>NW_005274008.1:0-388 GCF_000412655.1 Myotis brandtii | reverse complement strand
TTTTTTTTTCTTTTGGTATTGCCTCTTTCTATTTGCATACCACCTTGAAAATATGTTGATCCCTATACTTACCTATAAGAATACAGATCCAAAATGTGTGGTATTATCCCTGGCTTACTTTCTGAGTTCTGACATTTTCAAGTAGTAGATATTTCTACCTTATGATAGAACTGGTACCACTAATTATCTAAACTTAATAACTTATGTCAGATTTTTCTTTATAAAGTTAGATGCATAATAATTCCAAAGGTAACTTGAGCTCCAACATTGTTTGAATGGGCTACACATGACATCTAAATCTTGGTATTGGCCTTGTCTTTAGTCTGGTAGTTACCAACTTCAGTACTTCTGGACATCACACCTAGTCATGCAATTGTTCACAATAAAA
>NW_005274007.1:0-388 GCF_000412655.1 Myotis brandtii | reverse complement strand
GGGGTAGGAAATTGTGTTGGGTGGGGATATTATTGTATGGATAATAAAAATGTTATAAGGAGCCATAGCTTTGCAATTTCATAAGGGGGAACTCTTAACTAGCATATTCCATGTAGGGATCTGATTATATTCTCTGAAGGGATTAATAGACACTGGCTCATGCTGAGAGTGAGGCTTCTAAACTCGTGAGGAAGGGAAAACTTGTCTCCCCAAAATGTGTCTCTTTGGTATGAGGATTATTTTAGGCTGATTATATTTGAGAAACAGAGACTCAGGAAGTTCTTCTTTCACCTCCTCCTTAAATATCTAAAACTAGAGGCCTGGTGCACAAAATTCGGGGTGGGGGGGGGCGGAGAGTGTCCCTCAGCCCAGCCTGCACCCTCTCCAA
>NW_005274006.1:0-388 GCF_000412655.1 Myotis brandtii | reverse complement strand
TGTGTGTGTGTGTGTGTGTGTGTGATAAAAATTAAAATAAGTGAAAACAAAAAGGGGAGAATTATTAATTTATAATTTTGAGTTTTTAATATTAAGAAGCGTAATAATTATTCAGGGCCAACAAATACTTTTAGACCCTAAATTTATAGAGTAATATTTTCTGTGATTATAGTATATCTTGCATTTATTCCTTCATTCTTCAAATATTGATTAAATATTTTTACTATATTGTGGGTTCTGTGATTGGTGTCAGAGGTGTCAATGTCTTCAAAGAACTTAAAGTTTAGGAGAACTAGCTGGGCAAATTAATTAAAATGTGCACAACACAATTGTTATTTTATTTTTTAAAAGTTATCTTTATTTTTGAAAATATTACAGATGTCCCCTT
>NW_005274005.1:0-388 GCF_000412655.1 Myotis brandtii | reverse complement strand
CCCTTTTCCTTCTTCCTTAGAGCTTCACAGCTCAGCTCTGTGAGGCTCCTTTCCAGAAAGACCTCCCACAGAGCCAATATCTACAGCTTTCAGGATGGTCAGAGCCTGCTGGGCAGGACCAACAAATAACTGAAGTCCATAGTTTGCGCCTAGGAAGTAGTATTGAAGCTCTGAAATGACATATTTCCATTATGCTATAAACTGGGTTCCCCTTCCTATACTACCATTAAAAATTCCTGCCCTCACCGGGTGTGGCTCCATTGGTTGGAGTGTCATCCAGTACAAGAGAAGGTGGTGGGTGTGTGCGGGAGGCAAACGATCAATGTTTCTCTCTCACTTGATCTTTCCCTCCTTTACATTATGATTCATAACAGTAGCAAAATTACAG
>NW_005274004.1:0-388 GCF_000412655.1 Myotis brandtii | reverse complement strand
CTGTACTAAGGAGTTTGACTTTAGGACATTGAAGAGTCTTTGAAAGGTTTTAACAATAATAACATCAGAAGATTATGGCGGCAGTATGTGGAGAGTGCTTGGAAAGGAAAGAGCCTGGAGCTAGGGAAGTGATTTTAAGAAACTGATGCAATAGTCTAGGTGAGAGATGACAGGGGCCTGAAATAAGGGAGTGACTTACTTTATGGATGCAGAAGAGAGGACAGGTTCCAGGGATATGTAGGAGAAACCACAAGGCATGGTCCTCTATTGCATGTGGGAGGGAGAGAGAGAGTGGAGGGGGGGGAATGAAATCTAAGGTGATTTTCAGGTTTCTGGTTTAGATCATTGGATGAGTTGTGGTTCCAGTAACAGAGATTGGGAATACAGG
>NW_005274003.1:0-388 GCF_000412655.1 Myotis brandtii | reverse complement strand
TCTCTGTATCCAGGGCAAAGACATAGTCAAACCTTTTGGGACGGCAGTATGATGTTGCAGTAAAGTTTTACTCATCACTCTTTACTTTTCTTTCAAAACTGTCCTCTTGTCTTCTACATATATTCCTTCTACCTTTTGTTTTAAGAGGGATTTTATTTGTTTTGTGGTATTTAGTCTTATAATAAGTGCTTCTAAGCTCCCCTGCAAATTGTCAGTAATGTCTAAAGAAGGCTCACCAATGTGAGGGGAGCATATAAAGTAAAATAATAAAAGTGAGATTTGCAAAGTTGATTACGGCATAGCTGGACTTATCTATCAAAAGATCTTCATGCACATAGTTCTCCGGACACTGCTCAAAGAGCAATACTTATTGGAAAGTGTCTCAAGA
>NW_005274002.1:0-388 GCF_000412655.1 Myotis brandtii | reverse complement strand
ATGAATAAAGAAAATGTGGTATATTAATACAATGGAATATTATTCAGCCTTAAAAAGTGAAATCCTGACATATGTGATAACATGGATAAACCTAGGGACATTATGCTAAGTCCAATTAGCTAGTCACAGAAGATAAATATTATGTGACTCCACTTATATGAGATATCTAAAATAACCAAACACGTAGAAATAGAGGAATAACGGTTGCCAGGATTTGGGAGATAGAGAAATGAGGAGTTGCTCTTCAATAGATATAAAGATTCAGTTACACAAGATGAATAAATTTTAAAGACCTGCTGTACAACATTGTGCTTATAGTTAACAATATGATATTGTACACTTAAAACCAGTTAAGACAGTGATTCTCAACCTTGGCTGCACATTAGAA
>NW_005274001.1:0-388 GCF_000412655.1 Myotis brandtii | reverse complement strand
GGGCAGTATGTCTCTGGTATATATTTCACTTTAAGACTCAGAAGAGAAGAGTAAGTCAAACTAACATTGGCTCAACTATCTTATCCACGATAGGGAGACAAGTCTAGTAAATCAGAATATTCTTCTGCCTGGGTCCTGCTGACCTTCACAAAATTATCTTTTAATTCATGGGAATTTATTATCTTAACTCTGAATATGAGAATGGCCCTGATTGCTGTATTTTTACAAGAAGAGGAAAAACATCTGTAGAGGAAAGTTTTCACTTACAGACAGAATGCTGTTCACCATCATAAGCCCAACCCCCAAGTTAGATCACTACAATCCGAATGTTAAAAACTGTCACTACACCATAGAATGGAATCCTACACAGCCATTGAGAGAGATGATG
>NW_005274000.1:0-388 GCF_000412655.1 Myotis brandtii | reverse complement strand
AATTAGCATATTATGCTTTTATTATTATAGATGAAAGAAGAATAAGCCATGAGGGTTAGATCCACATGATGGATGAATGGCCTTAGGAGAAGAAATGCCAGAGAGCTTTCTCCCTCTTACTGTCTCCACAGTAAGATGGATGCAGGGAGAAGGTGGCCATTTATAAGATGGCAAGAGGGTCCCCACCAGGTACTGAATCTGCTGACACCTTCATCCTGGCCTCCCAGCCTCCAGCACTGTGAGAAATCAATGGCTATTGTTCAAGTCACTCGATCTATGGCATTTTGTTAGACCAGCCGAAGCTGACCAAGACAGAAATATAAGAAGAAATTTAAACACAGATTGGCTCCAACTGCAGTGTCTAAAAGGGTTTTGGTGCTTTGGGGAG
>NW_005273999.1:0-388 GCF_000412655.1 Myotis brandtii | reverse complement strand
ATCTACTTTCTACTTGCATAACTAGTAAAACTTTACCTCCACTCTTATCCCTCATTGGTCCATTTAATATTTCAGCTCCTTCTGTATATGCTTAGATAGGTGATCCATGATACAGTTTGGTGTTGGGATCTCTCAGTGCAGAAGCTCTCAAATACTAGATCATTAAAGATATCGAGAAGGTACAGAAAAAATAAGAGCGATATTAAGTGTTATCATAAAGCTAGATGTATCTGAGGAGCTAACCTTTAGTTTGAGATTATTTGCTTCCTACATTTTATGAGTTCTCACAATTTTACAATTCCTGAATTTTCTTTTATAAAATGATGGTGATGACAGATGGTTAATGAAATAGAAGATAGGCAATCCCCTGTAAAGCAGACTCCCCCCC
>NW_005273998.1:0-388 GCF_000412655.1 Myotis brandtii | reverse complement strand
CTGATTTCTTAGTGACTTGTTATTTTTTATAATTCTTCATGGCATCAGTGGAGAAAAGACTTAAAAGATCTTTATATAGTTCCTCTGTTAAGCATAAAAATATTTCGTTTATAGCTTTCAGTACTTCTTATCTATTTCGTTTTGGAGAATTTAATCATGAATTATACATACCAGCACAGCTTGAAATATTCAATTCATGTTCTTTTATTCCAGTTAGGACAACAAAATAAAGAGTGGTTTGAACACAGAAAAAAAATATCTGTGGATAGCAATATGCCAGTACTATTTAATAGCATATTTTCATAGTAAGGCCCAGATGAAAAGTCCATCATAAGTAAATTTTATATACTCAATGAATTCATATAAGTCATTCAATTAACTGAAAAAG
>NW_005273997.1:0-388 GCF_000412655.1 Myotis brandtii | reverse complement strand
GGTTTATTAAGAGGAATCAACGAGAGAACACAAGGAAATGCCAAGCTTCTTGTTTGGCTGATTGGTTTTCAAGAATTGTGACTTTTCTTTCTACAGAGGCTAGGTGAGTTTAGAAAACTTAAAGTGGATGCTAAAGGTGCTACAGGCACTTGAGCCTGCACATATATGAGGTTTAGTGGTAAAACATCCCAGGCTGCGAGGGGGAGAGAGAGCAGGTGAGAGTTGGGTCTCAGGATTGCTGAGTACTGGTGTAGACACAGCATGTGGTGCCTTCTGCACGGTGGAGCATCAGGCAGATGCTGGCCTGGTATCTGGAAACAGACACACGCCTGGCAAAGGCACTCAGGATCCACCTTCTTTCCTTCTTTCTCTCCACTCTTTGCCTCTT
>NW_005273996.1:0-388 GCF_000412655.1 Myotis brandtii | reverse complement strand
CCTTTGTGGAGGGGGCCTTGATGGCCAAGTTGCCTGGTGGTCTTTGAATAAAAGTTCATTTCTTACCTTTGCCCTGGAATAGAGGGTGGAGTGGTTCCCCTAGTTGACCCAGGAGCTAAACTGTTAAGAGTTCAAATCCTAGCTCCACCACCTACTAGCCGTGTGACCTTGGACAAGTCACTTAGCCTCTCTGTGCTCTGAGAGGATAAACTGAGGGAAGAGTGGCTGGAACACAGAAGATTGGGTGTATGAGGAAGGTGATGCCTTTCACAGTCCTTGCTGAAAAGGCTGGAGGCTTCTAAAGGGAGAGATAATACACCCCCTACTCTCTTCTTTTTTTAAAAAAAAAAATATTTTACTGAGTTTTTACAGAGAGGAAGGGAGAGGG
>NW_005273995.1:0-388 GCF_000412655.1 Myotis brandtii | reverse complement strand
AATTTATTAAAGGAGTAAGGAAAGCAAATATATCACCCAGCATAAAACTCAGATGGGCTCTCTCAGCATTCCCAGGAGCCAGTGGGGTGGGACATTTCTACCTTATATATTATGTCTTTAAACCTTAAAATTCCTCTGCCAGACATCTTGATACAGATTAATTTTCAAGGTCCCCTTTTACTTTGTTATGGCTTTCTCAGAATTTGTGAGAAGCACTTGGCAATTTTATCTTGTCAAGCTCTGAGACTGCTGGCTTTTCTGTTTAGGGGATGGGGTAAGATAAGACTGCACTCATCCTTCCCCATCCCCCTCTTCTCTTACATTATTAGGAGAGACATTAACCATTTGCTCTCAAGTGTCCTTGACTGGGGGAAGATAAGGGCTTGCT
>NW_005273994.1:0-388 GCF_000412655.1 Myotis brandtii | reverse complement strand
TTACGCTTTTCAAAGCAGCTATGTCCTAAGAAACCCAAATTTTTTTACTTCCAACATTGCCCAGTGAAGGTGAACTGTGATTATTATGAAACAAGAGAGGCATTTAGCACCTGGAAGTCTGACCTAAATTTTCTCACCATTTCAGGGAATGTTCAAAGCGAGATTGCTTGACACGCTTCATTACTTTTATGTGACTTCAAACATGAAATTAAATGTAAAATGATAGAATCTTGAATGAGTGTGAGTTAGGGGATTTCTCAAAATGTGAAACGTGAGGATTTTATAAATTAGTTACCCAGTTTATCTGTCTCATTATTCCCTGGGGATTCTGTTCAACAGGCCAGCTCTTGAGGTCATTCAGCTTATTTCCTCTTCTAGATTCTATCTT
>NW_005273993.1:0-388 GCF_000412655.1 Myotis brandtii | reverse complement strand
ATGAATAAGAATTGGGTAATAAAGCCTACTGCTTTAGATATTATAAAGAGGAGATGAAAACATATCATGTTTCTTGGCCATGAATTTTTGTAAAATGACAAACATAAAAGTTGATAGCTGAAAGATCTCCCCATTTCTTGTTCCAAAGCCGTACACATATTTTTCAAAGATATTTATCTATATCTATGTTCAATTGTTAAATTAAGAGTCTGACATTTGGCAAAGGTTAAGAAAGTTAGTTTGGAAATTAATTATAGATGTATATAACTCCTACAAAGCATCATGATATGTTTGAAGTGTAAAGGCACTGATTTGTGCCTGAATATTTTTCATCTTGCTGCCTAAGTTATTTTATTTTAATACTAGAGGCCCAGTGCACGAAATTTGT
>NW_005273992.1:0-388 GCF_000412655.1 Myotis brandtii | reverse complement strand
GTCTTCCAAGTCACTGATTTAATACTCTGATTTATCTAATCTAATATTTATTTCTTCTAGTGTATTGTTCATTTTATTGTTTACAGTAACATTGTGTACTTAGTTTCTGACTGGTTCTTTGATGGTTTCTATATTGTTTTTCACACTGTTAACTTTCTTACAAAGTTCCTTGAGCATTCTCATAACCATTTTTTGAACTTTATAGCTGGTAAATTGCTTGCCTCCATTTCATTTATCTCTTTTTTTCTGGAGAATTATCCTTTTCTTTCATTTGGGGAATGTTTCTTTGTCTCTCCATTTGGCTGCCTCTTTGTGTCCATTTCTGTTAATAAGTAAATTTTCTGTATCCCAGTCTTATTATAGTGGCTTATGTAGTAGGTGTGTTTTT
>NW_005273991.1:0-388 GCF_000412655.1 Myotis brandtii | reverse complement strand
CCTCAGAACTCCTCAGGGCTGTGCCCCAATGGGCATCCCTTTAGCAGGTTTCCATTGTTCTGTCTGACCATGTGCTAGGCCACTGGCCAATGCCAGGAATCAGTAGCAACCCACACACAGGGCCTTACTGCTGTTCAGTCCTGGAGTCACAGATGAGAAAACAGTGTGCAATTCATCCCAATGGAGCTGATCTGTTTTCACTTCTTCACCCAGAGCCTTTCCATCTGCTGGTCTTACTACAGCAGCTTTCCAAACAGGATGCTGTCACTTCACCTTGGAATGCCAACCACAGACCAAACAGCTCTTTGTGGTCTGTCCAGAGCAGCCCCCAGGACATTAGAATCCAGCATATTCTCTGCTGCTGCAGAGTCAGTCCCAGGGGAGGAAG
>NW_005273990.1:0-388 GCF_000412655.1 Myotis brandtii | reverse complement strand
ACGAATGTCACCTCAATAAATGTAATTAAACATTTTTTGAAGAATTATAAATTCAAGTAATGTATTTTTTCCATTATTTCCTTGCATATAGTTAATCTAGTAACGTTTTAGGTGAATCTAGTTTAAATTTTACCTTTATTTCCTAGTAAATAATCTCTTCTAGTCTCCTTCTCTGGAAGATTTTAGGGTTTTGTCTTTGGTATTCTACCTTTTATTAAATTGGTGGTGCTCTTATAGCTTTATGTACTAGTAAATCCTGCTAAGTGTTTGCTGTAGGAGGGAGGGGCACGAGGGGGAAGAGTTATGTGCATTTTTTTTCTGAAGACACTTTTTCCAATTCTAAGAAATTTTGATTATTTATTTAATATTATTTATCCCCTTCCCCCCA
>NW_005273989.1:0-388 GCF_000412655.1 Myotis brandtii | reverse complement strand
AAAATATGCTTTTTAAAAAGAATACCACCCAGTGCATAGTGAGCACCTGGTACATATTAACTGCTGCTTTTTCATCCTCCTGTTTCTCAGTTCATCTCTCCTCACTCCAACCTGAGGCCCAAGGTGCACAAAACTTCCTCTGTCTCAGCAGCCCCTCCTTTCAGCTCACTTCAAACAACTAGATACTGTACCTAGAATAACTGGGTGCTGCTGGACTCTACTCATCTGAGAAATCAGAATTGACCTGTTTAAGTCTCCTGAAAGAACCCCCCAAAATAAATGTGTTCATTGCATTCTAAAAGTTAAGCTCAATCTAAGATGCCAACAGGTAACGAAGGAGTGAATATGTTACCCAGGACTACAGTGACATTCCAACACTTTACTCTCA